>NC_134777.1:32991433-32993933 GCF_046742065.1 Oratosquilla oratoria | reverse complement strand
TTTTTGTCGCTGTACAGAACCTTAGCACCTTGCCAGTCGAACTCGTGCTGATGCAATTCCATGTGCTTGTACACTGCCGAACTCTGGTCCTTTCTGCCTACCGCCCTTTGGTGTTCCTGTAGTCTGGTACTAGCCTGCTTTCCTGTTTCCCCCACATATCTCGCTGTGCAATCGGAGCAGCTGACGCTATACACCGCCCCGGGCTGGTCCAATTTGCTCACTCTGTCCTTGACCCGGGTGAGCGCTCCACTTAGCGTGTTAATGGGTCTGTGCGCGATGGTCATATATATATGTATATATGCATATGTATACTGTATATATAGTTCAACCACATTAATTTTTCACTTTAATACCATGTCATCACGATCGAGACTGACAAGGAGCTCGACGGAGACATATGCAGAAACTGATACGTAGTGAAGCCAAGGACTCGAACCCAGCTCAGACGTAATAAGTGAACAGTGACTTAAACCACTGAAGATGTAATGTACGAAAGCGCTCTGCTTCGTTAGTTGTGTGTCATTGTGACAAATGGAAATAAGCTCCACCTTAAGGACTCGAACCTTTGCATGTCACAATGACATACAACTTGTCGGACGGCTCGCCATAATAAAGACTCTGTGAAATTAGAATAGGAACTGAGCTAAGTCTAGTACCGTCGGGGAACTACCACGTTGTAGCCCAGAATGTTCCCTTTGTACGGCCTGGCTGGTTCAAAGCTATCGTTTTTGCTTCATAATAAGCAGTCGCTAAGGCAAAGGTTCGAGTACTTACAGTGGAGCTTATTCCCGTTTGTCACAATGACACACAAGTTGTCGGACGCCTCGCCATAGTAAAGACTCGGTAAAATTAGAATAGAGACTGAGCTAAGCCTAGTGCCCTCGGGGAACTACCAGGTCGTAGTCCAGGTCATTCTTTTTGTACGGCCTGGCTGACTCAATGCTATCGTCTTTGAATCATAATAAGCAGTCGCTAAGGCAAAGTTTCGAGTCGGCGGTGGAGCTGTATTTCCACACACACACACACACACACACACACACACACACACACACACACACACACACACACACACACACACACAAATATATATATATATATATATATATATATATATATATATATATATATGATATATATGTGCGTGTATGTACAGAAGAACCCTGAAACTACGGGCTAAGTGGAGACTACTGGACCGTTAAAGCCGTTTGTCTGTAGGTTCCGTGTGTTGAACGTAACGTATTAAGTAAAGGGTTGTACTAATTACAGACAACTACCATCAAATATGATTATATTTATTGCTCTTAGCCAATATTGGGATAAATAGATCATATGTGGTATATTTTATCGTCTCTATAAGTTTTAAAGCTTTTGGACACATTGATATTGAGATTCAAGATTCGATACACTACCGACAGCTTGCAGCTCGACGGGAACTTCGAGACGGCATGTTTGTTTTTATTTGTTGTGGACGATGAGCTAACGGAAGTCTAAGGATGGTCCTGTTGTGGAAGATGAACTATCTTGAACATTGGGTAGGAGTAAGACTAGGACTAAAGACATCGTCTTAAATTAATATGTTTCAATCATACCAATTAAACTAGCTTCGAGGCAGTTCTGTTACTACGGTTAACTTCTATTATGTTCACTTTTTTCTATTTGATATTGTACCATATTTTATCTGCAAGTTTGAAAGCATGTGACCATGTCATTATCGATATACTTATTAAGAATTCCAATATGCCCTGAACATGCTGACTTGATTGACAACTCGAGCCATGAGGCAGTTCTTAGCGTTTCGAAGCTCGCGTCGAGCTCCGAGTTGTCCTCTGGCACTCTACCTTCCCTTAGACACACATTAAACATCCTAATTAGCCAGTCCACTATTACTGTACTTCCCCTTCTTCAGACACTCTGCATGAAACCCATCTAACCCAGGTGTCTTAGATGCTCTCATCATTTTCAAAACTACTTGCATCTCATCTTTTCTTATTTCTCCTCCATTTTCCTCTCCCATCACCGTCATTTTCTTTGCGCCTCCTACTGTTATTACCAATCCCTCCCTATCCATATTCAACAGGTCTCAAAAAATATTATACCCATCTTCCCCTTGCCGTCTCCTCTTCTGTTAAGATCTGTCCATCTGCGAATTTAATATTTTCTTCTCTATTTGACTCACCTCCCCTTGCTCTCTTAATTTCCTTCCAAAACATCTTTTCATTACTTTCACTTTTTTCTGGCATACTCCTCCCCAATTTTACATCAGCTTTCCTTTTTCCCTTCTTTATCTTTTGTTTTGCTTCTCTCTTTTTTGTATCTCTCACCTATTTCTCTTGTCCTTCATTCCAACCAGTCCCTGAATGTTTGCTTCTTTTCTTATACAATTCTCTTCACTTCATCGTCCCATCACTCAAAACCCTTCCTTCTATTCCTTCCCATCCTCTTTGATCCACTTACCATATACCTCTACTCTATCCTTCACCACCTCCCACACTTCTCTTAG
>NC_134777.1:32976433-32986433 GCF_046742065.1 Oratosquilla oratoria | reverse complement strand
GTCTCATGTCAAGGGGTGTGGGATCGCTTTTCGCTTGTAGTAGAGCATCTACACTTCCATTAAGACTAAGATGCTGCGAGCAGGTTGTATTCATAGGACTTGAGATCTGTTTGAACTCCCTAACGACCAGAAATACCACCGAGCTGAATAAAGTCGTCTGATGTTAGCTTCAACAAAATAATGAGATATAATCTGGCTTTCAAGGGGGTGAAATGTAAAAATTCCTATCTTTCTACCAGTAAGCGAGCTAGCAAAAATACATTCTGGAACATTAAGGAATATATACATTGTCCAGAATATTACTTTAACTGTTGCAATATTTTTTTGAAAGGTCATTTGGAAGGCTTACACCTTCAGACGGTCGTAAAGTCTACAAATCATTGTGAATACAGGTCCACTTGGTGTTGAATATAAGCGATGCTGTGCGTTCCATTTTTAATCCACCGTAACACATGATATATATCAGATGCAGCTCGTTCGAATATCGCGGAGGCAATAAAATCTTAACCCCCTTACTATATTGATACATTTTATTGACTTCATTTTGGCCAATAACAGAGGGTAAGGTCTCTTGCTCCAGGGCTTATGTCTAGTATAATCCCTTAACCACGACAGTGTTCTTTACAGATTCCGTTCTATATGACGTCAGACAATTTTATTTAGCTTGTGAGAAGACCTGTTACTTAGGGTGTAGGTTAAGCCTGCAGGCCAAATAGTGGCAAAATCTTGAGCAATTCTCGAGCATTCGTGCGAGCAAGGCTTTGGTCACAATATTTATCTTTTTTTTTTTAACAAGAATTGATAAACATTTAAATACATATAGAAAAAATAAACATAGACAAAGAATGATATATTCGTAAATACATAATTGAATCATCGAAGAAAAATGTAGTAACACATTTGTAAAACAAGACCAAAACATAGTCGGAGCAGAAAAAACAACAACTGGAAACGGTGAATCTATATATTTCGACTACAAGCTATAGTCCTCTTTAGTAGTACTACTGAAGAGGACTGTAGCTTACAGTATTAAATATATAGATTCATTGTTTCCAGTTTTTTTCTGCTTAGACTACGGTTTTAGCTTTGATATTAATGAATAAATTATTGAATGATTGAATAAGCAAATAAGATGGCAGCAAAGGGCGGCGCCAGGAACGTGGTGAGGAGTAAATAATATGTCAGAGGGCGCGTGGCTGCGGCCGAAGCTGTCACCTTAACCCGATGTGCTTGGACTGTTGGGAGCAGATAACAGTCACTGCTGGGAATCGGAGAGGTGTGCAATACTCGAACCGTCGACTAGGGAGATACAAGACCCACGGTAAGCTTCTGATCACACCCTCAGAGGGAAAAGTTGAAAAAAAAAAAAAATGTCGGTGTAGGGGAAGTGTCTTGAAATTAATTTCTGAAAGAATGTACGCCATATACATGTGAAGGAATATCAGGAAGGGGGCCGGTGGGCGAGAAGGAAAGTTCCAGAGCCTCTCAAATGCGTAGTAACGGACTCCTGCAAAACGAAAAACAAATTGAGGCCATTTGTCTGTGTACTATGTTATCACATTCAGACTAGTCCTCAGCAGTTGCTGAAAGTGCGGTCCACGCGGAGCTCCGCCCTTAATCGAACACAATCATCCTGCTTCAGCCAGAACAAAATCTATAAAGGGTGGTAGTATCACAGGAAAAAAGAGAGTCCAATTCAGATAAACTGAGCCCCTTGACTGTTGTGATGCTCCTTGAGGCTAAAAACGACACACTGGTAACCATCAACAACGTATAAAGAGAGACGTTAGGAGGAAGTAAACTTCACAGCAACGAGGAAGAAGACGCAGATAGAGAGGAATGAGCAGTGGTTGAACTTTCGTTTATCTATTCTTTCATTCATCTATATATATATATATATATATATATATATATATATATATATATATATATATATATAATTTCTTACTGTAACGAGATTAAAAGGATCTTCCTGGATAGCCAGTCTATGGATACCAACAACGCGTATATAATATTTGCTTTTGCCAATGACGTTGAAGTACTAGATGCTAAAGAAGTAATACAGTAACAGTGATTCCCTTTAGTATTCGGAAGGTTAGATTAAACACACACCCTAAATTCGTCATCTTGCTGCACTTAGTCCCGTTGTGAAATCCACAGGGAATGTCAAAGTAAGGTGAGTCACTTTAAGACTATAAATAAAGAATATGAACAATTTCTGACATCGATAAAATAGTGCAGTTGAATACACACTGTGTCCCATCTTCCATTAATTCCGATACTGGATGGTTATTCTCATTTTAGAGCCTAACTTTTGGCTTCCCTTATATAATATAGCACTTAGTAAACCATCAACACCAACAATTTCTTTGTTTTACTGTTGGACCTGCCCCATCCTACCTTGAATTTTTACTTGTGATCGAGACAGTGAGATGTGTCATGCATTCCAATGAGCTTAGCCAGTATAACCTCTTTGAACCTCAATTACTTTTTCTCTTTTATTCACAGATTTCTCAGACCGACAAAAAGGCCAAAAAATATTAAGAAATAATATGCTCTCTTTGTCTGTCTCTCTCTCGCTCTCTCTCTCTCTAAAAAAAAAGAAATAAAATGGAAGAACATAAAGTAAAATAGAATAAATAAATAATAAGAAAATGAGAGTACTTCAGTTCGAAGTCTAGTGCCAATGTAGCAGGGTAGCAGATTTCTTGATATTAATTTTTGAGAGCCCGGTTCATAGATTGTTAGAAAGACATCAGGGGGAAGAGAACTTCAGAGCTTCCCAGTGAGAGGAAAGAATAGAATGTACTTGCTGACACTTGCAAAAGGTGGTTGCAAAGTTAAATAATAAATCCTGACGAACAGTGACCATGAAAATAGTGGTGAAACAGAAATAAAGATGAATTATTACGGCAAACAGAAAGGTTGAAGTTCGTCAGAAAGAAAATAACCATTGATAAAGCGGAAGGCGTAAGACTATTTTCGTCAGGAATAGTGAGTGAGGTGAATCACCCCAAACGTGAGAGGCGTACTTCATATAAGGGCGAATAAGACCCCTGGAAATTGGAGTAGTTATTGGAATACAGTCCCGTATTAAACAGATGGCGATGATGTACTAATATGAATGTCAGATAAAGTACTGTGCGCGATTATATACAAAAGGAAAAGAATCTGAAATAACGCCCGGTTCGGAAGATTAAGTTCTCTTCGACTGTACATCACCTATTGATGGGTAGTTTCAAGTACTACGTTCACAATGTGAATCAATCGCAAACTGCCCACTATTTATTCCTGTCTTATTTTACCTATGTCAGTCGATGCATGATATAGAGGTAACCATTTCACTGCTGTTCATTACTTATTCAATTGCTTTGACTGCCACCAAGCGATTTTATTCAACCGAGGGAAAAATTGCCCGGCGAAAAGGTGAATATATAATTGGAGTGAGTGTCTGAGGTATTTATTACCGCGATGGTAAGGTACCACACCAATGTCGAAACAAATTGATAAAAAAGGAAATTCTATGGAAATTGCTTAATCAAGGACAACATAAACTTTGGAGTCCCAGTTTCACAAAACAACGACTTTAGTCTGATAAGGCAATTTTTTTTTTAAATGAGTATTAACATTGCATTAAAGGTTAATTTTAATCGTCCAATATTTCCCGCCGATTAGCGTTCAGTGTAAAGTACCTTTACTTTTACTTTCCCTGTCCATGCTGGCTTCCATAAAGACAAATCTTTATTTTACGTGCGCCCCATGATTTAGCGCGAAAGCAAGTAGTATATAGATAGAGCATGAGGAAACGGATGTTCATATGGCAGGAAGCTCACCTTTTCTAACGCTTCCGCTTATGGTTTGCTATTGGTCATGCCATAAGCAAGACGGGCCGGGAATTGTTAGAATGAATAAAACAAAGTTACCATATTTAATGTTTTGTACATGTTCTTTTTTCTGCAAAAATCCAAGCTGTGAATATCCAAGACATTTTGGCCATAATCTAGAACATTCTCAGTAATAAATACCCTTGGTGATAGTCAAGACATCGTCTAGAATTTTATATATATTAGTCAGAGATCATACACGCATGATGTTTATGTACGCGACTAACTGAATGATATCGTACGTCTGGCAAAGATCATGGGTACTTGTTATGGTTAACATTTTCGTGATGTTTTTTCAAAACTAATTAGAACTCAAACGTTACATAATCATCTTTTTGTGTGATTGTAGAATCTCCACCCCCACTGATCAATTGTAGAATCTCCATCCCAACTACGCTCAATTGTAAAATCCCCCCCCCCACATACTGATCAACTATAAAATCTCCACCCTAACTAACATAGGCCAGGTTTGGTTTGGTTAGGATAGGATAGGTTAGGTCAGGTTAGGTCAGGTTAGGTTAGGTTAGGTTAGGTTAGGTTAGGTTATGTATCACGAGCCATAATCGTCTGTAAAATGTTAGGATAGGTTAGGTCAGATTAGGTTAGGTTAGGTCAGATTAAGTTAGGTATCACGAGCCATAACCAACTGTAGAATGCTTAGTTAGGTCAGGTTAGGTTAAGTATCACTAGCCATAATAATCAACTGTAGAATGTCCACCCTAAGCGCGCGCGCACGCGTGTGAGTGTGGAGGGGATTCTGCAATTAATCCTTTCTTCTAAAATTTCTTTAAATTTTTAGGTTTGATATCCTGAATAGAATTAAGAATTATGGTGAAAGAAATAGTCCTAATTTTTTCGGCAATCACACGTTTGGTCAGCTTTTAAAAGTATAAAGTAAAAAAACAAAAACATTTTTGTATCTTAATCCTATTTAAATTTATACTTGGAAATTTATTACAAACACTTAATATTTTAACGTAACTATTATGCTTATATAAAACTGGTAAGTAGAAATAAGTAGGGATTGGCCATATTAGGTGGAGATGTGACCACTTTTAGCGAGAGTGTGTGTGTAATTGGGCACAGAGTTTACTTATGAGAATGATAACAGTGGCTGATCTTTACATTGATAAAGTAAAACTACAGCAAAAGGGAACAAGAAAATAATTGAAATAAAGCTTGCGAGAGGAAGAGAAAAAGAATATTTACAAAATAAACCTTACAAAAGATCGAGCAAAGACCGAGACATGGAAAGATCTGGGAGTGAGGTGGACAAAGGATTTGCAAAAATGAAGCAGGTTGTTTTATGGCATATCAAAATCATATAGGGAAAGTAAAGTAAAACAATATAGTATCATAGATGCAGAATGGAATGTTTTTACGGATCAAGAAGGTATAGACTACAGATGGACAGAATACTTTCGAGAGCTTCTAAATGCAAGAGACAGAAGATTTAGGTGAAAAAGAATACAATGAAAACAAAGAAAAAGAGTTTGAGTGGGTACTAAAAGAAATTCAAATTTCCAAAACACCAGGAGTAGATGAAATATCAATAAAACTAATAAAGGAATGAGGAAGAAGAGTAGTACAGCAAGATATACAGTATTGTAGCTTACAGATAAGTTTTACAAAGGAGCAATACCAGAGGAGTTGGGTAAAACCTTAATAGTCCAAATTTTCAACGGTTAAGGTGATGCTGGAATATGTCACAATTGTAAAAGGATTTCCCTCATACCACGTCACAAAAATATATAAGAGAAAAACTGAGAGAAGAGAAAGAGCCCTAGAGAAAAAAAACATGTAATAGAAAATGCCCAGCTAAGGTGGCTGGGGCACTAAGAAAGAATGCAAGAAGAAGGAGTTGCAAGGGGATGCTGGGATGGGATGCCGGGCGGGAGGAAGAAGACTACGAGGAAGACCGAGAAAGACTTGGCCAACATCGAAACTGTGATGGAGGAAAGGGTTTTCCAAGATAGAGCCAGATGGAGAAACATGCTAGTACCACTGACAGGCGTAACGCTTACTACTGGGAGCTATTATTTTAATGAATGATACTGCTACAAATATATCAGTCATACGGTGAAAAAAATGAAACAGAAATATATCATGCTGAAAAGTCCTGGAATGACAGGCTGAAAGATTGCCTCACCATTAAATAAGAACTGGATAATATCTATTGAAGGTTTTCATGTGACGTCACAGGTCACGTGCCCTCTGTGGGGTCGGCCATATATGACGTGTAGCGCGAGTTACAAACACAGGGATAGTTAGAGAGAGTTCGGAGTTTATCAGAAAAATTGAGATCTTTTGTGTAGCTGTTGGCTGCAATAACAGACAGGAAAAATGTGCACACCTCTCATTTTATCGTTTCCCTGCTGTGACTGAGAGAAAGGACAGATGGGTTGCAGCTGTGAAGAGCCAACTCAGTATTCCAGACTTTGCAGTGCCCATTTCATATCAGGTTGGTGTTCTATTTCTTAGGTGACATGTTTTGTCAAAAATAAACATTATTTAACAGTTATTTGAAAATCATAAACCTCCGAAAATGGACTTATAATGTAAATTATATTAGAGGGAACCTTGTTTTCACACCCTATATTTTGCTGATAACCCTTGTTTGAAATGTCATGAAATTTTGTGTATTTTATTTATTTTTATGTTTGGCATTTGGAGGGATATTTATCAATATGAAATTGACTGCTCAGTTGTGTATGTGCCCAGAGATGGTTGGGTTGCAGTAATACATGTATTCATAAAACCTAAATAATCCAATTTCTCACTTAACACTCAATTCAGGTGAAGTTAGTTTAGATTAGGTTAGGTTACATTATGCTACATTTGGCCAAGTTGCGTTAGATTATGTTACATTACGATATTCGAGTACATTACATTTGCTAATCTCTATTTTTTTTTTTTTTGCTGTACAGACTTTACTCTTTTAACCAGAATATTCAATCGCTAATATACTATAATGGTTAATGTGTGGTGGTGGTGGGGGGGGGGCGGTCTGGAGTCCATAGTTCCCAGCTAGGGTTCTTATAGTCTGGCAAGATTGAGATGGTCCAGAAGCACAACCCCCAAGGTCCTATAGATTAGCTGTGTACAAGGTTAGGTGAGGCTAGGATATGTAACAAAATCGACCTTTATTGAGTAGCTCTAAAAATGGCCAAATTTTGCATACCTCAAGTAATCATTTCGGCATACCCTCATGATGGGCATTGTTCACGCAAATAAGACGCTACTCTTAATCATATATATTATAGAAATAACAAGGTTAAATACTTAAATTACCACTTACACGATCACACCTTCAAAATAAGCAGTATTAAAATGGTGTTTGAGAAGACTTCCAACAAATATGTAGTCACAGGTCTTCTTTTTATTCATTACTCCATTGTTTTAAACAAGTTAAGATTCAAATTCGTACAACCTCGCCAATACCTTTCTCGGCAATGACAGAGATATGCGAGGTTTAACTACACAATAATAATGAGAATATTTCTATTCACATCTACATTGGTAAACTGTAAAGGAAAATGTGGAGTTAACACGAAACAGACTACGAGTTTGAACGTATTTTCCTGCGACGAATTATCTCGTCTGAATATACTTTTATTACTTAATCTGTTTGTCGCCAAGCTACCACTCTGTCCCCCCTTTGGTAATGACAAGGTTAATGAAAGCACAACATGGTAATGTATCCTATATAATTCATTGATGAGAGCACTGCCATCTTGAGTCCTGATCATATTTTTCTATAAATTGGTCAATACTTCTTTATGCGGTACTACTGAAGCTCCAATGTCGCACCCATGTGTCTTTGGTTTTCTTATTTTTCTGAAATAAAGCCACGACTTCAGCCTGGATGGCTTGTGTACAGAACGAAATGCTTACGTGAACCATCTCCCATGCCTTGTCAGTGAATGCCTGGGTACTGTGCTCTCTTTTTCTACACCTATAAATCTGGATTTGGTGGCATCCTGTTACCTATCACTAGTTTTAGTTACAATAAAACACTTGTTATTGTCACACTTAAGATGTGGCCACTAAGTTAAGCTGAAAACGATGTAAACACTAACGATACGGGGAAAGCTAGACATCCAATATGGCGGACTAACGACAGGTCACGCGTTAAAGTCACGTACGGGATGAAACCCGTCAGTAGTCACATTATATCGAAATTCAATGTCTCCCAAAACTTCCCAATGCCGAACTACGACTGAGAGCTCTCAACGGAGTTGCAAGGCCTGAATCTTCTGAAATTTCCGTTACTATTTTCCATTTTACGTTTGTGACCTCCGTTATTGTGCATTACTCAGTATTTATTACAGATTGTATGACCACGATTTTTTTTAAATGTTCTTTCAATAGAAAGAGACGTCGTAGTGATAGCAAACCGCCATAAATAATGGATATCTTATTCCGGCTTCCCGAGCAATTTGCCTATACCGTCCGAAACATTAAATCTGGTAATAGGAACCCGATTCAAGTTGAATCAGTAGTCAACTTTAATTCTACTGCACATGCATAATATATCTACTGCCAACATTTATGTAGGTTTCTATATGAATTTTCAAATATATATGCTTACAGAACATACATAAAAATGCATACACATATACTTACATTTATATACATAGTTATGTCTATATAAAAAAGAGGCTTCTATCTTCTTATAAGGGAAGTAGCTAGTCAAGGCATGCACCCACTCCCAACCACCACACTCCCGCCCGTCTTCCATTTGTTTACCTCTTATCTTTGCTCCTATTATATAAAGGGTCATCCCATTCACTCACCCACTGGTAGATAAGGGTGATGAAGGAATACTTTGATGGTTTGGGCAAACAATGAGTCAGGGAGGACTAGCAAAATGAGTTTGGAAGTCAGAGGTGGATGGGTTGAATTTGAGGGGAAGGCCGAGAATGGGATGGGTGGAGAGGGTGAAAGAGAAAACTTGAGTAATATAGGGAATGTCTGTTGAGTAGGGAAGGGAGATGGCAAGAGAGAGGTGTGAGCGGACAGAAAGAATATCTATTCACCTTCTATATCTTCTCATGAGGGGTCAAGGAGGAAGGGTTGTTGTGTAAATGAAGCGGTGTAGCCCTAATGTCAATGTAATATATCTTGTTACACTAGTTTTGATCCGGGCACTAGACGGGAGTCAGAAATGGTTATTCATCCAAGAAGAGCTAAGATATAAGGAAAAGATATGGGAAGAAGATATTGGTATATAGATAGATCTATGCATATGTATATCTGTAACATGTATATGTACATGTATTTTCACGTATAGATATACGTATGTGTATATGTATATCACAGGTGAGAAATGTAGTAACACATTTATAAATCACAACTAACACCACAGTCGGACGAAAGAAAGAGTTGCGTAAGCGGAACTATATATTTCGATTGCTACCTGCAATCCTCTTCAGTAGTCTGGAATTCTGGAATTCTGGAATTCAAGAAAAGACCACCTCGCTTGCGCGGGATCGGGTTTTGTGGGAGGGGAAGAACGTCTGTTAGAAAATGAAAAGATAGTAGTGTATAAAAGAGGGCTATTGCCACCGGGCGAATCGCGAGCAATTAGGGGCTAGATTGTTGTCATGGCATAGGAGGACTTGACCAGGAGCTTGGAGGGAAGCGCCCGACGCCGGAGGTTAGGAGGTTGGGATTACCAACGGGGTTACCAGCGGGGTTAGGATCACCAACGAAAGTTTAGAAAATGGTAGGAGGCGTAGTAGTAGAGAAAGGGGGAAAAACGGAAAAATCTTTAGTGGGAGGTAAACTGAAATGAGAAGATGTAGTATAAGAGAAAGTGAGAAAGGAAGCGAATTTTAGTCGAAGAAAAAGGAAGTGTATATGTTTGTGCGTGGGATGCGGCTATGTTCGTGAGAGGTGTATGTGTGTAATTTACGGTTAGTGAGTAGATTTCACTTCCCGCGTTTAGAGGGCGTTCCTGATTAGCCCCAGGTAAGGCATGAGGATTCCTGTTTTACCCCAGGTCAGGTTTGAGTAACGATATTATTTCTTCAGTCATCACCCAGATCACATTAAAAGGAGTGTAGCTTCGGGACTTTTTCTCCGAGCCTTTAGGATTTGTAGCCCCCAATTTT
>NC_134777.1:32931433-32961433 GCF_046742065.1 Oratosquilla oratoria | reverse complement strand
AAAGACGAGGTACTTCAATGATAATAAGAAATAATTTCCCATACAAATGCATTACTTTATAAAAAAAAATATATATATAGAACAAGTAATCCAGGCATACAACATAAGCAAATATAAAACTAAGTTTGATTGACTCAACTACAAACACGGGGTTCCATGAATGTAAGTTTTATCCTGTAAATCACAATTGGGCAATCAAAACTAAACACACACGCACACGCGCGCACACACACACACACACACACACACACACACACACACACACACACACACACACACACACACACACGCACACACACACACACACACACACACACACACACACACACACACACACACACACACACACACACACACACACACACACACACACACACACACACACACACACACGACTCGGTGGCACGGTTGGTAGAGTCCCAAACTGTCATTACGGCGGTCCGGGTTCGAATCCTGCCCAGGGCTGAAAATAATTTCAGTATCGCTGCGCTTCGAGTCGTTACTCCAACTCTCGTGGGCGGGGAGTTGTGTGTGTGTGTGCGTGTAAGGTCAAAGCATTACCCATAGATCGGTCATACGAGCTCTGGGAGGAAAATAGCTGACGATCACGAGTCCAACACGTGATTCAAAAGACCAAGTGAATCACAGACACACACACACACGCACACACACACACTGACTCATTCGCGCGCATGTGCAAGCATGGGTGGATTTGTATTCATAGGTTTTTGAATGGAATGTAATTACGATCGAAATAATGGTAACCCTAATCCCTGAAACTGCATCGAAGATTGGCGAATGTGGTATTTCATATTGGTAAGTCTTAATACAACTAGGAAAAATATCGAGAAATAAAATCTAATGAGAATCAGTGAGATGGTAAGTTGAGTGTAAAACAGTGAGATATGCTGAAAGAAAATAGAAGTGAAATCCAATGGTTTTGTGTTGTTGAGGAACGTGTCACACCTTTTACCCTGTGTTCTAGACGAGGAGGGAGACGGGTCCGAATCAGAAATAGGAAATATGTGAAAATGAAAGTTACTGGTACTGTCTTAATCAAAGTCATACAAGAACAAAACCGTACTGGTTGCATAGGCTACTGATTGAAGTGATGCCTTGTTTAGGGCAAGTACGGCGTGTCCTTACGAGAGGACTTTGGGTTTAGTGGACGAGTACGGTTGATCAGAGTGGCCGACGCTTTTCTTCGTCTCTGCACTGCGACCAGGATGCAGACCCGGGTGTTGTACAATAGCGAGCATCATCTTACTGCCTACTACTAGTAAACAAAATATTCCCTTGTGGTGAGAATGCTCGAAATTAATCAAATCTACAGATGGTTTAATTACATCAATTTGATGCTTCAACTGATAATGAAAATAGTGTGGATGATTAATTACAGGGTCAGTGAGTAATTGGAGAAATATGGTGTATGAGTTGATAAGTGGTGAGGATATATTAATTTTTTTTTTAGGAAGAGCAGTCGATATCAGAAGCTAACAAGCGAAAGAGAACATAAGTAGTGAGGTCTTCATCCAGAGGCAGAACTCGAAACACTTCTGACGGGGAAGCAGCATCCCCTGGAGGTTGGTCGTGAAGACCATGGATAAAGCCTTGTGGAAACAGTGCCCGCCGCTTGTTTTGCCTGCCTTTGGTCCTAGTCCACACATCGTCGTGCAGTGCTGCATGAGACAGCTGGCAGTGTTAAATGTAGCGGTGAGTGCCCACACTGTGTGTCACTACCCGGAGTGCTGAAACGCGTCGGTCGCCTCTGAAGATTGTTGAGAGAAGGACGTGTGTCCTCACTGTCAAGTTTACAGTTCATGATCCGAGACATTTCTGCTTTAATTACTTCCAAACTTTCACTTCCTAAGTCGCTCCGCTTGTAGTCCTTGCACTTCTTGTTTCTAAGGCAAGGATACTGCTCTAGTAAATCAATGAATGCGAGGATTACTCCTTGTTCACTCTATAGTTGTCATCCTGGAGAGCTTAGCGCGCGACTTGACCTTCACCCTTTGCGTCATGAGCGGTTGTGAGGCGCGTGGCGCGTTGAAAAAGCCAGCTTGCAACACTACAATCAACACCACCATTAACATGAGGCTCAGTGTGGACGGGCCTTTAGGGTACAGCCTTTGGTCTGTGCTTGTCAATAAGAAAGTGAGGTAGGCTAATCGTGGAATCGTTCCATGAATAATAATGATGTACAGGAGTAAATTCATCACCATGTGAAGAAAGAAATAATTCTTATATTATCCGCCCAGAAAATTTACTTATGTTTCATGAAATTTTGTTATAGAATTAAAGTGATCGGTCAAAACAGACATGCAGCGATATTCGACAGTGATTAATACATGCATCATATCCAAAAACTAAAATATCTGGATAACGCCAGTTATTAGTTTTGCTATTTTGCTGCCCACCTTGGCTGACAGGTGATGTGGTTCCACTTGGCATGCTGACATCAAGAACTGATTATAACGATCAACCTTTCGAGGAGTGGAATTCTTTCCCAACTAAACAAAATTATGTGTCGTAAGTCAGAATAGAAATCATAAAAGTGACGACACTCATCAGAAACAGACTCAGAAGTAGAACTTTTTCCACAGCTAAAGAAAATTGCACGAGGTCAGCCAAACTGACAGGCAGAGACCGCATAACTACCATGACCACTATAGTCGTGGAGGTTCTTCCATCCCGCATGTACTTTTGCTCCAGTTGCTTCCGAGAAATATCAGTCGATGTAGAAAATTTACAGTTTGTCTTTCGTGCGAAGGGAACACCAGGCAGTGTTCTTTGAACAAATTCCTGGGTTTTCCACCCACTGGCTGCCACTCCCGCTATACAGGAGTTCTCAACCTGTTTTCTCGTGTATCTCATTCTTATGTATTACTGTTCTTCATCTGCTGGAGGTCACTTCAACATTCTAGTTTGTGGACCTCCGTTTGTGAAACTCTGAGGCCCCTTAGGTGTTCGTTGACTCTAGATTGAGAAATAATGCACTATAACGAGGTAAAGATCATTAAATGCATGAACCTTCCTTGGCTTTCCATTCTCTGGCCGCCTCTCCCACTATAACGAGGCAGAACCCATTAAATGCAGTAACGCGCTCATAACAGTAATCACATTCTTGGCAGAAACCACATTCATTACAAAGCAAAACTCCCTTGTAATAACAATTTCATTAGAGCCAAATAACATTATAACGACATCCCTCATTACGTCTGTGGAATGTTTAGTATGGTATAATTAACTGGGGTCATAGCGAGGGTAATACGAGTAGAATATTAATCACAATCTCGTCTAATATGATCATGTCGAATGATGACAACAATAAGCAAAAACAAGTGTCTCCACTCACATTACTGTATCTTGATATTTGATCTGAATAGGAAAAAACACTGTTCTCTATCTCTATTGGCTACAATAAGGCATTAATGAGTAGAACACTGAGTTTTTTTTATTGGATCCAATTCTTTACACTGTAATACTTGATGTGATCTCATACCACATATCCGAAGCCCGCCTTCGGACCACATTTTAAGGCACTTGCAGTGATGTTTTATATCATGCCAAACAGCATTTTTTTTTTTATCCTGCACCTATGGTGGGCACGACAAATTAATAGAATTCTTTCCTCACGGGTCCTGGACTTCGAAATAACTGCACTAACCTAACAGAACCTAATCTAACCTAGCCTAACCTAACCTAGCCTAATCTAACCTAGCCTAGCCAAACCTAACCTAGCCTAACCTAACCCAATCCATCTTAATCGAACCTGACACAACCTACTCAAACCTAACCTAACCTAATCCAGTCCACCCTAACCTAACCCAATCTAACCTAACCTAATCTAACCTAACCTAACCTAACCTAACCGAATCTTAACCTAGCTTAATCTAACTTAGCCTAAACTAACCTGACCTAGCCTGATCTAAAATAGCCTAACTTAAGCTAACCCTATCCATCCTAACCTAACCTAAACTAAGCTAAGGTAGTTTTAAATTAGAAACTAGAGAGATGGCACCAAAGAAGAGAACACACCAGTGCAGGAAAGGAAACTTAGAGTGGATATGCCGAGAGAGATGGTTTCTTTTCGCCCAGGAGAGAAATCAGTGGTTGATAGTAAATGAACCTGCTATTTTGTGCTTAGTACAAAACAAGCTACCAATTAATGTTGTTTTTTATTGGGAAAAAACTGTAGATATAGAGACCGAAGACGTAAAAAGAGATCAATTGGGAGATGGAGGGGGTTGGTGATTGAGAAAAAATACATAACTGCAAATAAAGTAGTATTGGGTAAAGATAAGGCTGAAACAATAAATCTGTGAACTGGAACCAAGGAGAAAGATAGATGATACTCTATGGTACCATACGTTCCTTACTAAGATGACGTTCTCGAATGAAGTTATCAAGAAATTATATGAGATAATTTTTTCTCCTGAGGAAAATTATTGAACAAAATCATGATATGATCCCAGTAGGAGACTGCACTTATAAAGAGGTGGACACAACGAGTGGAAGGCAAGTGGAAGTGAAAATTCTCGAGAAAATACTTTGTTAAACATAGCAGTGGATAAGGATAAAATGTCAGGATGAAGGGAAGTGACTAGTGGAGTCCAACAAGGGTCAGCACTGGCACCTAAAATATTCTTGAGTTAAGTAAATAACAGGATAGAAGGAACGGTGCAGACGATACAAAAATCACAAAAAGACTAGATCCAAGTGTGAAAAATGAACTTCAACGCCAGACAGGCAAAAAGACAAGAGACTATTAATGATTTATTGAATGGGAAGAGATACAATTACTAAAGGAAAAGGGGAGACGTATTCAGAAGTGTGTGTCATTGACAATTTGTCACAAAAAAGCAAAACATAACAGTAGTTTTTCTTTGTTGTTATTGTCGTCATCATTTTCGTTGTTGTTGCTGTAGTCCTTCTCGTTCTTGTTGTCTTTGTTCTTGTTGTTGTTTTTGTCGTCGTCGTCGTTGTTGTTGTTGCCTTCTCTGCTGTTATCTTCGTCGTCGTTGTTGTCGTCATCGTTCTTATGTTGTGCCAGTTAGAAGTTGTCCCTTGAATTAAAGGCCATGATTTATACAACAATGAAACAAAAATAGTGCAACGTAAAGTTTGATCTCTTTATCAAACTTTTTTTTTCTCAAATTTGTAAAATCTAGATTACCGGCAGATACCTAATTCATCGACATGGATATAAAATGAAATACCAATCCATGTAAAAGCCTAGGTTTTTAATAATTTTGAAGAGTATAATATAATCATTACCAAGGAATTATTTTTACTTTCAGAAATGTGATCTTTTAATATGCACTTATAACTCAAGAGACAAAGAGAAAGTGGAAGAAAGAAGGAGAGACAGAGAGAAAAGGATTAGAGAAGAGACGAATAGCTAAAGATGTCGGAGGAGGGAGAGTTGACAGGAGAAATTGAGAATGGTTGGAAATCTGGTAACGACATGTTGAAGGAAGCGTGGATAGATTATATTTCACGCACAGGAGCCAGACCGAAGAGAACTGGGGATATTTTATGTAAAAGACCGTTACTATGGAAAGAGAGGTGGAAAAGATTCGAAGAATAATATCCCCGTGATGATATCAAATGCCTGGTTGAATTGGAACGTAGGAAAGGAAATCTGATCTTGACTGGGCACAGAGGAGGACGAGATGAGACAGACGATAGATGGGATAGAGGGGTGGGAGTTCGTAACGCCAATGGTCAAGGAAATGGGAAGAAAACAAAAAGAAATAGGTGCATATGAACTTACCAATTTAGAGAAGTGTAAGAGGAGACCTATTTTATTAAGATTAAGGTTTGGTCAGTCATAATGTTGACAAGATCAGAGATTGATGGATACAAGTTAATAGGTTTGATTAAAGAATGATAAAGAAAAACGAGTTTTCAAGAAATATTAAACAAAAATGGGAAGAATAGTAACTTACAGATGTAATAGATGAAATGATAGGAATTAATGAGATATGAAGGAAACAGTACATTGAGGGTAATGTAATAGAATTTGGATCGATTGTTCTTGAAGTTCACAAAGAAAAAATGAAGATCAAGGGGACAGTAAACTTGACAATGTACTCATTATTAGAGAACTTGATATGGAATGAATTATTAAACAAAATATTATATATAGAAGGGAAGAGATGGGATAGTTTAAAGACTGCTGATTCTAAGCAGAGATGCTGCATACGAAGTTGTTTTAAAGGAGGAAAGTCATAAACCTAAGCCACAGGACTTGAAATAAGAAAAATTATTATATTTGGCAAACTACTTTTTTCTATAACTTGAATAAGAGGAACATAAATCAGTATCCAGATATGCTTTTGAGATCAGTAAAAGAAGCTGGAGCCTTGTTGTTCTTAAGTTTTTCAATGCAGAATTACGAGCTAGAAAGAAGGGAAGACCAGGGAACACAGCGTTCCAGGGAGCTCTTGATACGCCTGCCTGTTGAGCCCAGTTATTATTTTTCCTTCCTTGCCATTTTCCTGTTGCCTATGACACAAAGAACAATCAGGGCTAATCTTAGAGACTGGTATTCTATTCATCACTACATGAAGCAACACATTGCTCATAGTATATATCTTAGTCATATTCTGAAAACCCTTATGGTGTCTATTACAACAGCCACGGGGAGGGGGAGACGACTGAAAACATCCCCATCTTGATCTGGTCTCTTGTTGACAACACTGAGAAGTGTCTCGATGCTCCCTGTCACTATTCATGTCTGTCATATTTGCAGCCTGCACTCGAATTTCTTCTCTGTGAAACACTATCTCTTTCTTTTCATCCAAACCTTATTTTTTATTCTTCATTGAAACTAAGACATCTGAGATATTTTTCATATGTACGCAATGATCAGCTCGTATTTCTTAACATGGTTACTTAAAAATTTGGCCATATAGTTTCAGCTAAAATTTCATTCATTTATTACATATTCAAGTCTACCTACAAGGACAATCCAAATTTCTTTTTAATACTGAGGTTATGTCAAACACCTGTTTCACTTTTCTTCCTCTGAAATTCCTGTATTAGGAGATTTCGTTGTTCATATCCAATACTGGCTTTTCTCCTATTTTACTGATTCACCCACTTAACTAATCTGAACGATCCAGAATAAGTACCTCAATGCTCTGGCCGTCTTGGACAAAGCTCCAACATCATTCTTTTTTATCAGTTGTTTTCTACGTTAGGTATCTTTGATCATAACCTCATTTCTATCATACCTATCGCCCTATTGTTCCCTCAAGATTTACCCTTACGTAGGTGCCTGTGATATTTCGGCCCTGCCGACTGGGTGCTTGTGAGGTAGGATTTCCCTAATTTCTCGGGGAATAGCTACTGTCCTTATATTAGAAATGCAAAACAGTCTCCCTTTACAGATAACAGAGATGACAAAAGTAACTGTAAAGACTATAGGGGCGTATTCGATCTAAACGTCGTTTTAAAAGTCTTTGCATGAATTTTGATAGAGCTCCAAAAACTGGTTAAGCGCGTCAAACCCGAATCACAGTATGGCTTTCCTGTGGAACGATGTACAGTGGACATCGTTTTGATCGTCAATTAAAGGAATTTACCTTCACACTAGGTGCGAATGGTAGCAGTTAAACCTTGTACATCTCAAGGATAGACCAAGTTTCGCGAAATCCTCATCAAAGAAATGCTGTTTGCCATTGATGTTGCAATCATCACACACACTAAACAGCAATGGCAGCGTCTGATGAATAACTTTCCTCTGGCCTATAAGGACTTTGTGCAGATCATCAATTTGAATAAGACTAGTGTATGGAGTCATAAAAGAAACTCTATCAACTATTCTTATGATGATTTATAATTGTTACCTAGAATTTCACTAAGTGGAAAACCCGCTGCCCTACAGTGGCTGGCAACGGCCATCGGGACCTCCTACATATCTCTTTGGGAGGAAACTTTAGACTGTTGTCTGTGCTGCATCAGTGTGAGCCTGTATATATCACCGGCTGAATGTAGCAGGAGAAGGGGGGTAGTGACAGGTTGTCAGCTCTCGATGTGTGAAAACGTGTAAGAAATACAGTTGAAGATAAAGAGAGAGAGAGAGAGAAGTCTTGGGCTCAGTCCGGAGACAGATGTCAGCCCATCTTGATAGAGAAAATAGGGTCGACGGGTATTGAAAATGGGTAGCTTCGCGCTGTCCATCTTGCAGGACCACCGTCCTTGATCCTGTAAATTAGATGCTGTTTACCAGTTCACATGCCTGGAACTCACCACCAGCGACAGCCTCTTCCTTGATGTCGAAATCAATAAACGTAGGGGGGGAAGCTAAACCCACTTTTGTGCGGATTGTAACGCGTTTTTCGGAGAACACTAAACTAACTTCGACCAAGACAGTGGTGTACAAGGAGTGTTTTATTGTCAGTGCTCCTCTTTGCAAAAGCTGTACCAAGACACATCATTTTAAGGGGAAAAAATCATATGTGCTACATCCACCGCATTCTTGGGATCTCTTGCAAATACAGTATCAAGCTCGGATATCCTCTCCCGTGATTGCCTCCTCTCCATAAATATACTACTCAGATAACAAATGTTACACTGATTCGGCCAAATCCATCGGATGGAGGATAATCGCATAGAAAAAAAAAGACACCCTGTATGACGAACTTGCATTTGGATGTTGGCCGTCCTTAGTTATGCTACAAAGGAGTTTGAAAGCACGACATGAGAGTATTGGGCATAGATATCAGATGCTGAGAGGAAGTAACAAACAGCTGCACCAGATGGAGAAGTTTTCTTTGTAGCCAGCTTAGGAAAGGTAAGGAAAAAGCCCTAGGCCAGACTGATGAGAAGTAAAAAAATTACGAAAGGCGTGAAAGAGTTTGAACTATTTAGAAACAATGTATATGAGTATATGTGGCAGTTATAGAGGATTATTTTTTTTCGCATTGGTTTTGCTATCAGCAGACAAAGCTGCTCTACCCGAAGGGGATAAGACTCTTAGGACGCATTACCTATAACCGACTCTCGATCAATTGAAGTCGATATAAACGACCCAACAAATTAATCTTTCAGTAACATAAACGTTGAGAATAATGATAAATAGTAGACTAGGAGAGACCAACAAAAAATTTGCTTGTTTCTACAAATGGATCTAGAAATAGCAAATTAAATCTAATACCAGTAAATAGTGCGACGGACATGGGGGATAGTCAAAAGAAGATAGGAGTAATACAAAAACTGGATGGACTAAAACAAGCGGATATTGAGAAAGATTTAAGAATAACAGTTACTAAAAGAATCGGTTCCAAAGGATATAAAATCAACATAGAAAAAACAACAACATGTGTATGATTGGCAAACAGAAAGTTGGAATTCGGCTCCAGTCACCTTGTAAAAATACTGTACTAATTTCAAAGTGCGTAGGACCCAACATGAAATAAATGACCTGGTGCCCGGCCTATGCATTGGAACAGAGTGCTGTGAAATGAGGAGGAGGAGTGTTCGAATTTTTTCCTGTTAATTCAGGAGTGAGACAAGGATGCGTCCTCGCCCCAACGCTTTTCAACTCCTACATGGACTGGATATTGGATAGAATTGTCGGTCAGTGTCATTGCATAACATCCATTGGCAACACCAAGGATGCCGACCTTGTCTTTGTTGATAATGCTGTAATTCTTGCGGAGTCGTTGTGTACATTTGTTACGGCACAGGGAGGCGAGATCGAGTCCAAATACGAACTCTTAAACCACTTGTACTCCCTGTGTTGATGTATGGTTGTGAGAAATAGACACTTAATTTTTATTTCAAGACGTGTATCGACGTTTCTCGGTCCCAAATTCCTTAGCAGAATTATGGGATATCTCTGGTATAACCTTGTATCAGACCAGGTACTGTTACGTGGGACTCAGTCAAGAGCTTTTAGCAGCACGCTGGCACGCAAGTTCATTGTCTCCACAAGAGACATCCCTCTATGGAAGATCCGAAGAGAACGCCCACAGAATCTATACTGGAGCAAGTCGCCCAATCCTGCAGACAGCTGTCTAGAATGGTGACGCCACACGCGGCAAACACGTGGTGTAGTGACCCATAACGGGGGTTGAATTGTTTATCATTGACTCGTAGGGAGTTCATCTGTCATTGGAATGGCCTCACTTTATTCCCATCCATTTATCCAACATATTCTCTTCACTGGCTGGAAACTAGTGTGAGAAGCCTATTTAGTCACAGACAACCTGACCACGCAGCAGGTAGTACTAGGTTTCATAGTACCAATAGAAGGACAGTGATGTATCTTCGGAATCTGAGGCAAGTAAATATTATTTTACTTATTTGGACCTAGATTACGTCCAACAAGGTGGCGAAAATTCAATTAGAGACGAAAGTGCAATACCTAACCCTCGATAGGAAAGGTATAATATATTTCAACGAGCTAATGTGACATAAACTGTATGTCAAAATGGGGAAAATGAGAATGCGGAATCAGCGGATCAATTGAGTGGTAGTAGAATTTCCTCTTCGTTAGTGATACGAAATCAAAGGTCATCGATATCCAAAAAATTTAGGACCCCTTTTTCGCTGAAGGGATCTCTCCCCATCTTCCCTTTTTCTGATGAGGGGACGGAGAGGAGGGGTCGCCGATAAAGTGAAGCGGCCTTGCTGTGGATGTACTGTGTCTTACTACAATGCTTCTGACCCAGGGCAGTGGGCGGGATACAGGGATGACCCGTCATCCATGAGGAGCTAAGATGAAAGAGGGGAGAAAGGGTGGTGGATGAGAGTGGAATGGGTGGGATTGGGCAAGTGCCTTTGGTTTGGCTACCTCCTTTATAAGGGGGAAATAGCTCTTGATATATATAGATGGATTTTCACTGAAAAAAATGGTTAGTGACATATTTTTTGCTATTCTACACCCGTTTCACAAGAAAAAATAGGCATAGAGAGTGAACAAACGTAAAACTTGACAGGCATCCAATAGATTGATTTATTTTTAATATTCATTCCAGGTCTGATCACCATTGCTGTATATGATACTAGCTAAAAGCATTTACTTCAGTCAGAACTTGCGTAAAAATCTTTGAACTATTCTGCAATGTGTTGACCGGGCTATGACTTATAGTGCTGTAAATGTTGCACAGGATCCAAGTTGCATGGACAACGAATCACACAAAAAATGGCCGAGAACTGTGTGGCAATCACAGAGTATGCGTCATCATGACTTCTTACAATACCTAGTGTCCTTACTGTGAATCATTGTGAATAGTGATATTATTAAAAGAAAAAATTATGAAAGTGATTTGATAGAAAATTCATTGAATCTTTATAATCACATGAAATTCGTTGTCAGAGAAAGGAAAAAAAATGAGCAGTTAGAAGTGTCAATGAGTGAAAATAAAAGTACGCTAATTCATATCACCATGAAATATTCGATTTGATTGACGATCGACCATGACCCGGATTATCTCATACATCCTCATCCTGGCTCTCATCAATTCACACACACATATAAGGTAAGAAAAAGTAGTTTTCATTTCTATGTAGATGTTTTTCTTCTTCTTCAGGTATATTGTTAGTGTTCGCTTGTGTCCTTAGGTTCCCCAATTTTTAAGTTACCAATAATGTTAGGTTTCACAGCATATCAACAATTCAGAATATATTGACTATGTACAGTTGTAATGTACAGCTGTGAGATGGTGTACAAGTATTATTTGATTATCAATTAGATTGAATGGTAGGTCGCCCTGATAACTCAATTTTTCTTGTGTTAGGAGAGAGAGAGAGAGAGAGAGAGAGAGAGAGAGAGAGAGAGAGAGAGAGAGAGAGAGAGAGAGAGAGAGAGAGAGAGAATGAATAAGGAGTCGGAGTAGATGTATTATGCACAATCATCAAAATGTAGACACGAGAGTAACAAATAACTAAAAATCTTCAAGCAATCTGCAGACGGATGTGGAAAAGCAATGAGTTCTGTACATGTATACTGTGGCGTGAGAATTTGTTCTTGTTTCACCACTTTGTTCGATGTATTAAACTAGAACTGGTCAAACAGTACACTTCCACGTCCCACATTCCATCAAAAAGTGAAGAAATCACGGCGTAGACAAAAGGCTTCCACGCGTACTCTTCTTCCCTGAGATACAAGTTCCTTCGTACCATATTTCATTTCATTGTGGGACCAACACAGGCATGCGCTGAAACTTAGGACTGAAGACTATAGGCCCTTCTGGGGTCCGCCCTACACTCCACAAGGCCCAGTAGTGAGAAGCCCCAGTAATCAGAGGGTCCGGTAGTCAGATTTTTTTTTTTTTTCCAATATTAGTTATGGTATTTAAATGAAAAGGACTGCTGCAATTAGCAGAACTTTAGGATGGGCTAGTATATTCTATGAAGTATATTTTATATACTTTATTAAGTACTTTTATGAAGAATATCTACATGAAGTATATATGAGGGGATGCAGAGGGGAGGTCGCCGATAAAGTGAAGCGGCCTTGCTGTGGATGTGCTGGGTCCTGCTGCAAAGCAGTTGGCGGATGCAGGGATCACCCGTCATCCACGAGGAGCTGATATGGGAGGGTGGAAAGGGGAGTGAAATGGGTGGGAATAGGTACGTGCCTCTGACTTAGCTACCTTCCTTATATGAGGAAAAAGCTCATGGTATATAAATAGGTAGGTTCAATGAAGTCAGAGACTCCATATTCTGCTTGGCATTTCAGCGTGCTCAACTACCCTTTCTCTTATATTCCTAGGGATGAGACTATGAAAATCTTCCTCAGCAATTTCATTTTATTCTATTTATTTATTTGTTTATTTATTTTTATTCATCTATTTATTTATTTTGCTACCGTATATCTTGCCAATTTTCTGAATAGCGGGCCTCTTGACAGATGGTGCTTCCTGATTACTGAGCCTTCTGACTACAGGAGCTTCTGAGTAATATAGGGGACCCGGTCCCCTTCCTGCCGCCTCTCTAGACGTGGCTCTCCCTTACCTCCACTTTCACACTATGGCCCAAAGGGTCATATTGAAGAATAATTCAAAACCCTGAATGAAATCAATACATGAGTAGATAGATCAAAGAATTAATAAAAAGAATAAATAAGTATATAGATAACTAAGTAAATAAGTAAATAAATGAATAAATTTAATAAATAAAAATAAATAAATAGATGAATAAATAAATAATAAGTAATTAGATAAATTAATAAATAACTATATACATAAATTGATAAATAGATAACTGAATTAATAAATAGATAAGTAAATAAATAATAGATAAATGAATAAATAAATAAATCAACAAATAAAAACAAGTAAATTAACAAAAAATCAAAACTTTATATCTCTTAGTTGACCTCAAAATGTTTCCGTTAACTCTGGAATCAAAGATGGAAATTATTAACAAATAATGACAGGATATTAAAATTATTCAAAAAATTGAAAAGTTTAGCCACGTTTGCAATATACTGTTTTCGAATATTCTCCAAGTACTTTCAAAGACACTGACAGATCGAAAATTTCACATCTACGATCTGCTAAATTGTTACTAAACATGATAAACAAATCATGTGTAAGCCTCGTCAAATATCTGACTTTTTTCCAAAAAGAATAGACGCTCACGTGAAAAGGTTTTCAAGACTTTGAAGGAAATAGAGAACATTTCCACTTTAGGTAACAATCAAACGAGAAACAAATTGTCAAGACAAAGGATTACAAAGGATTACAAAGGCGAAGCATGCCGACAGGAGACCTTTTGGTCCATAACTAGGTAGGATGCGAAAAAAAATATAATAATAATAATAAGTAAATAAAATAAATGAAAAGTATAATAATAAAAATAATAATAAATAAAATAAATAAATACATAGGTATAATTAAATAATAAACAAACAGGTAAAAAGTAAATAATAATAAATTAACAGATAAATAATAATAAATGAAAATCAAGCAAATAAGAAACAGACAAATAATGAGAAACAAATAAATAAATAATATAAAATAAATGACAGTCATTACAGCATCTTGCTTAGATGTTTACCTAAACGATTCTTAAAGCTTCAAACTGAACTACATTGCACGCAGGAGTAGGTAGAGACCATCTCAGTGACCGGCAGAATCGACGGAATGTAATCCACATTTATAAGTTTTAAGATTTATTTGGCTATTTATCTAAGAAACAAGATACAATGTCTGTCATTTGGCTATCTATATCTTTCCATACTGCATGAGCACATGTTTATTGATTTATCTAGTTCATTTATTCATTCATTCATTGATACATTATACACTTAGTCAATTATTTATTCACTTGTTCATTTAATGATGTTTATTTTTGTATCTAGTTATCATTTCACTTTTTTCAGTGATTTATTTATCTATATATTAACTATTTCTCTACTTGCTTAATTTTCATTTATTCAATTAAGTATTGGTTTGTTATTTTATTTGTTTTATACTTATTTACTAATTAACTCATCAATT
The DNA here is from genome assembly GCF_046742065.1 of Oratosquilla oratoria. NCBI lineage: Eukaryota > Metazoa > Arthropoda > Malacostraca > Stomatopoda > Squillidae > Oratosquilla > Oratosquilla oratoria. Next base: position 32,946,971 of record NC_134777.1, on the reverse strand, counting down.
TATAAGAATATTGATTAATTTCCAAATCGTTGATTAATCATTTAATTAGTTGATTAATCTATTTATCTATCAAGTTATTTAACTATTCACTAACCTATAAACGTATCTGTTTGCTTATCTATTCATTCATTCATTTGGTTATCTATGTTGTTATGCATTTGTTTATTTGATTTATTTGTTTATATATTTAACCATATATTAATAAATCTATCAACTAATTCGTTTTGTTTTTCTGTCTACTTATTATTCATTTGCATCCGACATTGTTACGAATAGAAAGGTCTTCTGTCAACAACCATTATTAATCCTCTTCAACAGATTGTTAAATGCATAAAGGGAAAGAGCCCTACTAAAAAGGAAGAGTCCCAAAAGACAGCCGTAGGTACTGCAACGGGGGCAGGAACATAAAAGTACTAAAGTTAATAAAGGTTGATCGAAGACACTTTCTCCTAAATAGTTACAGACAGAATACTCCCGTAGCAAACATTGCATATGTTCGCTGTGCTCAGGAGTTCAAAGCCAACAGCGACAGCCAGACACTGCGAGTTGCATCTACTAGTACACGTCCACATATAAACTCACGCGCGCGCACGCACGCACACACACATAAACTCACGCGCGCGCACGCACACACACACACGCACGCACACACACACACACACACACACACACACACACACACACACACACACACACACACACACACACACACACACACACACACACACACACACACACACACACACACAACCACAAACACACAGAGAAAGAGAGAGAGACAACGAAACGCTCATTACTTGATAATTTGCTGCAGCAATTTACACGCACGTAATCGGATATAATTCCCCATGCATGCACGCGCCCACAAAGGAGCAGCTTTGTTGGTTCTTGTCTGTTCTTGTGCTTGTTGCTCCAGCTGCCTCTTGTCTCTTCTCCTCTTCCTGGAAGAAAAATGTCAGGATGCATCGTCTGACCCAGAATCAATGGAGACTTATCTAAATTAGACCATCTCTTGAGACGACTGAAGTAATTCAAGATGAAATGATTCAATATGGATAAAGAAAAAGAAATTTCGTATATTTATCGAAATCTGAGAAATATAAGGAATATAAAATACTTCTTTGTCCCGTCGTTAGAAAAGGTACAAAACTTATTAAAATCGTCAGGATGAGACAAGGATTTCTTGGTGCTTTGGAAAGGCGTAAGGGAGGAGGAGGAGGAGGAGGAGGAGAGGGAGGAGGTGGAAGAGGAGGAGGAGTACAAAGACGTAGTCCATTTAGCTTTTGGTTCTTTGCATGAAGGAGCTTACGGTGAAATGTATTACAAACTAGACCACCCGCGACCCGTTGGGTCAAATAAAATTTTAAATGATACGTTGTTGATAAAATGGCCAATAAAATCTTTATTAAGACAATGCTTTATTTAGTAGTCGAAGGCAGTGACTTGATTAGTTATAAGAAGTGAAATGCAGAAGATTGTAACGTCATGTCGTCGTTGCTTGGAACACTACGCATCATATGACTTATAAGGTTCGTAATATTTTAATAAAGTCATTATGCCTCATAGATGCTAATTATGTAGTTGGCTATACTTTTAAATACTGAATATGAAAATTTTAGATATTAATGGTCAGAAAATATGTAATCGGAAAATTGGAAATTCAAAAATTGGCAAATTGGAAAATTAGCAGTTGTGACGTCACGCGCTCAGCGCTGGGGTTCCTTGGGACCCACAGAGCGGATGTCGTGACGTCATGTCTCTTCTTCTGATTGGCTGGTCCTCAGTCGTGACGTCATATCTCTTCTTCTGATCTCTTCTTCCTCTGATTGGCTGGTCCTCAGTTGTGACGTCATATCTCTTCTGATTGGTTGGTCCTCAGTCGTTACGTCATACCTCTTCTTCTGATTGGCTGGGTGACGGTTTCAACCAAGATAACAAACAAGATGATCTGAATTTTATAAGTATATGGATGACTGTCAGCTTTCTGATGAGCCCAAGGAGATCATCTGCTTTGATATTAACACTTAGAAGGCGGTAATAGTTTCTGAACGACAGCAGCCTGACTTGTATGAAATTCACGAATGTTTGCAGATGATTTTAGTCAGCTGAAGGAAGGCCCCACACCTGCCAGAATTCTAAAGGCTGACATGGATGACGTCACCGAACTAGCCAATGAAGTCACGAGCTTTTTTGGACTGATTCTTTGTTGTGCTCCACAGAGGGGTTTCGGTAGGTTGGTCGAATGAAATCGTCTGGCGACAGGCAAAATTTAAATCGAGGCTAAACCTGTTAATCGAGATGAAATAGGCTTAACTGTCTGACTCCGAGTGTGGATCAAACGGCGTTCTCCTAACGTGCTTCAGAAGGCATAAAACAAAATCGTTCCATATCTTCAGGTTTGGTATTGTTCACACTCGACATGGTGATGACTGGGGCCAAAAGGATCTTCGAATCTGATATTCGTTTAAATCTTTTCGTGTTACGATGAAAACAACCATGTGGATGCAGGAGCTAGAATCAAGACTACCATTGAATAATGCAGTTCATCTTGACAGGTTCAAGATGAATGAACCCCTTTCTTTCATAGTGCCAGCTAGAATGCATGCTAGAGCTACAAAACGCAACGAAAGGGTTGAAAATGAATAGCCTTTAAAATGAAAGAATAGTTGATCTGTGACTGTGCTTAATACACAGAATGTATTTTTTTCCTGTGACAATAATCTTGATGATGGTAGAGATTGGGCGATTAACAGAAGTCCTTTCTCTACGACAATAGGATTTTTACATATGAAATGATCAATTTTAGTACACACGGCGCTTAGTACGAAAATATTTAGGAAATGATCTTGGAATAACACGTCGAGAATACGGGAGCAGGTCGCTGCTGGGAAAGAAGTCGGGTGTCCTCATTTACATGGGATCTGAGGCAGCTGACATCCGCTATTCAAGACAGAACTGTTAACCCTTTCACCTCTTTTGATGACTTGCACAGTTGTTAGGGCTGCTGCCTGTACCCCCACCCCAACCCGACCCCCAAATGGCTTAGTTCAGCTAAAACACGCTCAGAGAACGCTCATTTAAACTAACACATGCCCAACACCGTTTTCAAATTCAGACTAATTTTTAGGCTGCGACATGAAAAAAAAAACATGGCTATGTAAGTATACCGTCTGAGATGAATAACCGGTGATTATTTTTCCTATAGAAATAATCATATGAATTCCTGGGCCTTTTTTATGTGTGTAGATATCAACCTTTAATTGTCCATTTCGACATCTCTCAAAAAAAATATGTAAAACTTAATTATAGCTTTCTAAGACATGTATATGACCAACGTCTATCTCGCAGTGAAAAAGAAGAAAATCCTTGATACTGATCCACCTTAAAAGTTTTTTCTTCATTGTTTAATGTGCTACACATGCGGAAAATTTAATCGAAATAGTCAACCATAGCTTTTTTAGATATTCTGTGGAAAGACGAACAAACACAGAGAATGACAGGCAGATAGATATACAGATAGACAATTAGATAGACAGCCAGACAGCAGACGGGTGGACAGACATAAAGACAGGTAGGTAATCAGACAGGCAGCCAGACAGGCAGATAGAGAACCACAGCCCAATAGACGTCCAGATAGAGAAGCACAGCCTGACAGATGTACAGACAGACGGAGGGGCAAACAGATGGATGCACAGACAGACGGAATCACCGACGGACAGACAGATAGACAGAAGTACAGGCAGACACGTAGACAAATAGACAGACAGAAAGATATACAGACATATATACAGACATACATATAGACGCACAAATAGACAAACAGAAAGATATACCGACATATATACAGACATACATATAGACGTACAAATAGACAGACAGAAAGCCAAATGTACAGAGAGAAGGACGAACAGAGAAACAGACACGGGTGATCATAGAAGCTATACCCAACTTAGCTGCCTGAGGAGGTCATTACAAAGTACAAATGATTGCACAGGAGATGTAAAACTTCGTTGGAATACATAATAGTCTACAAATGACCATAGTTCTTTTTCAGTATGAAACATCATGACAAGGTTTTGCATATCGGTTTAGTATGAAGTTAAACGAATTTTATACATTTATGTGTTTAAGTACATTGTGCTTCAGTTAGCAACTGGCATACACATTTCACACATCCTTCCTTTCAACAGTCTCTTCCAGTCTTTTGGTCAAACGTCGTGTGATTTGTCGTACAGAAAAAGTTGGCAAGACAGCATACCATTACACGTCTTTTTTCATTACATTATACACGTAGAGGTACACAGTGCAGTTTGCCCACCCAAGTAAATGTGTGTAAAGCTCAAGAATGGGCCCACCTGTATACACTTGTGTTAACGTCCATGATTAAATGTTATGCATTCCTTTGGCCATATGCATAAATGTATGTAATCACCCTCCACTCATCCTGTTTTGTCTGTGCCCACACACGTAATAACTGTCTGTAATTTCCTGTAGAGAAGTATGTCAATTGTAGGGTACATTCCTACGCTATGGCCGCGTTACTCTAGACAAGCCTTGTATTCCTACAAGATCGTCACACACCACAAAAGACACTTTGAACCAGATGGGACTTATTTTTTCATCTAACAAGGAAGATTCATTGAAAAGGGTTCCAGTCGTAGAAAAAATAATATGATAACAGTTCTGCAAGGCGTTGGTTGGCGTTCTCGCGTTTCTCTCTCTCTCTCTCTCTCTCTCTCTCTCTCTCTCTCGCATTCCAGGTTAACTGGAAGGGTTGTTGTTTTTAATCGAACGCATAGTTGCTCCTCCACCTTTAGGCCCCATAATGTCGTAACTTTTACCTCGTTCCGACTAATGGTGTAGTTTACCGAATATGAGCCTGCTAAAGGGGTATCCAGCACAGGAATGCCGAGGGCTCGTCGTCCTTCCTGCATGGCTCTGTAGGCCCCATAATCTAAGTTGTTGATTTTTTTTCTCTCATTCCGCCTGGTGGCACAAATGACCAATTATGAGTCTGCTGAAAGGGTAAAGTAGTCAGAGTGCAATAACGGCGAAGCCATGCGGTTTCTCCTCCTCAAACCCTTTCATTACGATGTCATCTCACCAGAACACAAGCCCACAAATTCGATATTATATCGAAATGGGATATGGAACCAGATTGGTCAGAAATTCAACAGGTTGAATAGTCGTCCGGGAGGGAGAGGCCCTTGGTGCATATACAAATATATGTATATGTATATGTATATGTATATATATATATATATATATATATATATATATATATATATATACATATATATATATATATATGTATATATATATATATGTATATATATATATATATATATATATATATATATATCTGCAGAAGAAATCACTTGAACGTGTGATTCTAGTATGCAGAAAAATCACTAGGAAAATAACAGAAATTCCCCTGAAAATAAGGAAGGGTGTGTATATAAAATTCAATGTAAAGATTGGAACAAATGCTATATTGGTCAGACTGGAAAGGAATTGAATGTTAGATTAAAGCAACACAAGTATAGCATTAGAAGTGGTCAAACGTCCAACACGTTATTTGTTCATCTTAGGGATTTCAGCCATTGTAATAATTGGAATGAAGCTAAAGTAATTGTTAGGAGTAATTCTTATTTAAATAGAAATATCATAGAATCCAGTCTGATCAAGGATACATTGGTTAATCATTTAAATCTAAGTCATGGACCTTATAGATTGGATGAATTTATTATTAAGAAAATTGTAAACCAAACTCTCGGGACTCTGAGCCCATAGGTCACGGGGAGAGATCTATCCTACTTTCTGAGTATATATACTATTCTCTTTTTCTGTACTTGTACCTTGAAAATGTCTGAATAGACGAAAGCGCTCGGTCTCATTTCCGTTATTTTCCTAGTGGTTTTTCTGCATATACATATATATATATATATATATATATATATATATATATATATAAATGTATATATTTATATATGTATATATATATATATATATATATATATATATATTAGTGAAGTAAGGAAGCAGGTTTTCTTTGATGCATGTAGAATTAAATACAACAGCATTAAATTATATATAATATATATAATTTAATATATAATATATATATTGAAGTATGGAAGACAAACGAATGAAAGGGCGGTGAGCTAAACACAGAGAACAGTTGGAGTTTTATTCACTGATGTTTCGTCCTTACCAGGACATTCTCAAAGGACGAAACGTCAGTGAATAAAACTCCAACTGTTCTCTGTGTTCAGCTCACGGCCCTTCCACTCATATATATATATATATATATATATATATAAATTGCATATGTATGTATACATACACATGTATGTATATGTAAGTATATGTATATATATATGTATATATACATATATGTATATATATACATATATACTGTATACATGTGATTATATATGTATAAATGTGCACATGTATATATATATATATATATATATATATATATATATATATATATGGTTACATATACTGTATACATGTGATTATATGTATAAATTTGCACATGTATATACATATATATTTATACATGTCAGTGTTATTCATAACTAGGCTGGAGGCTCGCCTTGATTTATAATAAATAACAAGTTTGATATGTATGTCATATTCGATGGGTTGGGCATTTCTCTGTATATTGTTTGTAAAATTTTTTTTTATCTTTTCTGCAGAAGGATGACATGACGTTTTTATAATATAAGTTGGTAGCTGTACAGGCCTGATGTGCCTGTTGGATTATAAAGGTGTCTATTCATCATCGTGTTACCTCATTCTTTTCTTCTTTTGAATATGTAGTGTAAGCAATTATTTGTGAAACTTTTTAGTTCTGCCTTAGGGACCGTACAAGAAGTGTAGTGTGTAAATGCTCTTTTGACGAGAGATTTAATGACACTGGGTCGATATCTCTCAGGACATTCACTTGCAGGTTAGTTTCCTTTACTTTTATCTGTCTATATACCTACTTCCACCCCTTCCACTCCCGTCCACCACCCTTTCCCCCCTCTCCTCTTAGCCCCTCATGGATGAGGAGTTTTACTTAAACTTAAAAAAAAAATGTCCTCTGTGTACAAATAAAGACGAACATACAGTATTTTTTTTTATAAAGAACGGCTGTCTTCCATCGACAAATGCTCTTCAAAAAGTGAACCTGTTATGCCAATATACTGGCAATGTTGGTGACTGCAGTCGCCTACCTACCAGGCTTCGTCACGAACACCTTGTCAAAGAAAATAACATCACACCAGTAGAATGGGACAGTATATCGTCCCACCAGAAGAATATATGGATAATCCCTTATTAGGGACGTGACGGAAGACAGCAACATTATCATGCACAGCAAACATGACATCAAAAGATTAAGAATGGTCGAAACAACATTCATGTTACAAAAAATATATAAACATACAACAAATGTCTATTTAAGCTCTCCCCTAATTATGAAAGTTTCAAACGGCATCCCACGGAGCTTCACCACAACCAGCACTTCACATCACAAGACATAACCTCACGCCTTGAATCTCACCAGAGGTTCCGAAACGTCGGTAACAATAAAAGAACTACTTAGGATTCTCAACGAACACGACAAGAAAACTGCGCGCTTTATAGAGAATACACGCAATAAAATAATTAAAAGTGAATCCTCTTTACCTTCAACCTCGTTTGTCTACAAGAATATATACTACCTGGCTACACGGAGATGTGTATATGCATACATGTATACATGTATATATGTGTGTATAAATATATGTGTGTACAAGTACATATGTGTATAAGTATACATGTGTATAAGTATATAATATATGTGTATAAGTATATAAGTTCACTGACCTTGTCTTTGCTGATGATGCTGTAGTCCTTTCAGAGACGATGGCGATCCCTCGAGTCATTGCACAGGGAGACTAGACCTCTGGAACTCTGAGTCTCGGACCAAGAATAAGGTCCAGATGTTTGGAAATTATATCGAATGGCACAATTCAGTCTGTCCATGCATGAGGTGAAGATATTAAGGTGAAAAGTTCTCATCCTGTGGTAGTCTTGTGCTAAGCAGTGGTGGGTCATGTCAGGAAGGACTTTGCAAGAATAGTATGGACCATAGTATTATAGACTCGCTGAGCTCGAGTATATGGCGTTTTCACTATCTTTGCAAGAGTACTAAGATGCAAACCTTTATCTTGTATACGACTATAAGAATGAGCACTAAATGTTGACTTGAAGAGGCGTCTCGACGTATATGGTACCTAGTTCCTGAAATATTTGACATTGCTGGAAGGACTTTTATTAGACCAGTAAGTGCTCCTTGACACTCATTGAAACCCTTTTTATTAGCATAATTCATGAACATCACCTTCGGTTATATGGGCACGTGACACTCTTCCATGATGTTGATCCTATTCAAAGGGTTGTCTCCACAAGAGACAACCGTCGATGGAGGAAACTAAGGAGACGCCTACAGAAGCTGTTTGGAATGGGTAGGGTGGCTGCATTTAACCCAAGTAGACTCAAGTCGCAAAAGAGCTTTGCCACCGTGGAGGAGATACCACCTGGTATGTTGCCCCACAATTACAGAATACAACAGTGGAAGGAGTCTGACAGCACAACTCTCCCTAACAGTACAGTGCAAGGACCCAGTGAAGAGCTCTCAGATGGGGCACTGCTACCAAGACGCGAATGGTCCACACTAAATAGAGCAAGATCCAGAGTCGCCAGAACTGGTGACAATCTGGTTAAATGGGGCCTCAAAACCGACCCATCCTGTGAGTGCGGAGAAACTGAACAGAACATTGACCATGTCCTAAGCTCGTGCCCGCTTTCAACCAATTTAGACAACACTGACCTGGTCAAAATTAACCAAAGAACTCTTGAATGGCTGTCTGTCTGGCGTGATAAGCTATGATGATGATGACCTTACGAGGAGAAACCTTGGGGAATGGCGTCAGAGTATGAGTGAAGCGAGGCGCCCCCCGGCGTATGCTCCCAGCTGAATTGATTGGTTTTACTATTAGTCTCATGATCATATAAAAACTGTCACCATGATTACAAATGCCGTTGTCATCATCGCCAAAATTATCATGATTACCACCAAAGTCATCGTCGTCGTTGTCGCTGTCGACGACGCCATTTCCATTGTTGCTTACACCATTGCTGGTTTCATTGATGACACTGTCGTTCCCGTCATCATCGTCAACATTGTAGGGTAGCCGTCATTTTATTATTAGATCTGGACGTCCAACATCCACTGTTTTTTTTGTTCTGACTGCAGTTCAGGTTTGGCCCTGGTTGGTCAACGAGAGTGAAAATTTTTACTGGCTGGACAATGGTGGCCATGCCGTAGGCCGGACGCCCGTTACTCACCGGGATGATCGACCACAGACTGTAAATGGGAATCAAACAGGAAAGTACTATAGCCTGGAACAGTTTTTGCTACCTTCAGTAGCTCAATCATTCCTCCATAATTCCAGGTTGATGTTATTATTTCTCCCCAAGTATTAAGAAGAGGTAAATGTAGTGTTACCCCTTTTCCATCCATAGATTCCAGCACTATTTTAAATTTTGAAACTGATGGCAGTTTATAAAAATTCGCCTAAGCAAAAAAATAAACAGATTGCACCGAAGTATTCTAAGATCTTGTGTTTGTTGCTGTTGTCGTTGATATTGACGTCATTATTGTCGTTCTTGCTGCTGTCATCGTTGTTGTCGCCACTGACATCATTGACGTCGTTGTTGTCGTTGTTGACGTCATCCTCAGACCAACTGGATGGAACTTTGGGACAACCCGTATGAGGCCAAGGTCATAAGAAAGAGACTTTTCAATAAACTTAAGCAACAGCCAGAGACTTTGTTCTCATTCTAACATTGTGAATGATGATTTCCATCCACCCATTAAAACTTCTCTTCTGGAATGAGGTTTCTTTCGGAGCCTCACCTCTCCAAAAGCGTTTCACCATATCACTTTCAAATCTAATTGTAAATACGTATATATATATATATATATATATATATATATATATATATATATATATATATATATATATATATATATTAATATATATATATACACACATATATATATATATATATAGTATATATATATATATATATATATATATATATACATGTGTGTGTGTGTGTGTGTGTGTGTGTGTGTGTGTGTGTGTGTGTGTGTGTGTGTGTGTGTGTGTGTGTGTGTGTGTGTCTGTGTGTGTGTGTGTGTGTGTGTGTGTGTGTGTGTGTGTGTGTGTGTGTGTGTGTGTGTGTGTGTGTGTGTGTGTGTGTGTGTGTGTGTGTGTGTGTGTGTGTGTGTGCGCGCGTGTGGCCAAGTAAAGGTATACATCGGTATAGTAAACAAATAAATAGATGGAATCATGAACAAATGAAAAAAGAATAATGTACAAATGAATGTATGAATGAATGAATGAAAAAATATATATGAGTGAATGATTGAATGAGTGAATGAATGAACGGTTGAATGAATGAATGAATTAATAAATGAAAGTATGGAGGAATGAATGAATAAATGAACAGATGAAATAACGAAAGACTATATGAATAAACAACTAATCCCGTGGATAAATAAAAGAAATTCAATAATGTATGAAAAGAAAGAGAGAAAACGAGAGAGAGAGAGAGAGGGGGGAGGAGCATCATACGTTTGAAGTGACTGTAGGTCGGCAAAGCCCTAGGCAAAATGCTCTAACGTCGGTCAGTTGTCCATTTTCTTTGTCTTATTGGGCTGCGTGGAATGTTTATTTCCTGCACTTTATTTTACCTTTTTTTCTGCATCTGACCTCATTATGTATTGAAAAATCTTTCATCGGCATTCTTGACCACTGTATTGTTCAGTACCACTCGAGATATATGTAGAGAAGTTCCTTCTCTTCCTCCGACTTTCGCCGCCTGGCAATTACACATCCACTGCCTCCCCCTCCCCACCTTCACCACTACCACTGGAGGGCACGTTTTCTGAGTCAAGAACCATTGACTGAGAAGCTTCGGAGCCAAGTTTGACCAGGACCTGATGGCTGGGTGATGACTGCCCGAAGAAAGAACAGCGGACAAGAGGAATCTGAATTTTATGCGCGATTTGAGTTGCATCGCGGGAGCAACCCCGAAGTATGAGGTACGAAAAGTGTTGCACACACTCCATGATATCTAACTCTTTTCCTGCGCACTGAATTTTTTTTTCGGCCGAGGAAGAAAATCGTCTGGCAGCAACCAGAGTAAAGATATAAGACATCTTTAGCAGTAAAATGGTTTCCTTGCCTAGGGTAAAATTGCTTGGTAGCAGCTACAATAAAGATAGAAGTCGGCATCAGCAATGACAGAATTTTTCTTTAAGAAAACAAGTCTTCACACGAACGTGCAACGGCAGGGGAAGCAGACCTGAGGGATGTATCTAAAGGGCGACCGATTCGTTCTCTGTGCGCAGTGGCATCAAGTTACCCAAACTTATTCTTTGTAGCTTACGGTTCTGTTATTTTCTTGTAACCATAAGTCTTCTATCTTCATGGTACGGCGTTGGCAAAGCTCTTGATGCAATTGTCATTAACGACCTTATATCATCTAGATATTGTACTTCTGCCTCACAGAAAATAAATATGATACTGGAATTGGTAGTGCGATCATTTGATTGAAAAAAATATATACCTAACGTCATTAAGTTATATAGATCACTGGTCCACCCACACTTGGAATATACTTACGAAAATCGTTGAAGATATTCGAACCTATTCTCTCTTAAATATTATAAAAAAAGAACAGAGACTCAGGTGGGCTTCATACAAACTCTTAACATTTTAAAGAGAATTGATAACATAAAGATTTAAAACATATTTACACAATATATTCACATGACAAGAAATAATGGCTTCAAGCTGTCAGGACACAAGTTTAACCTAGAGGTGGGAGAAAAAAAATGCCGACCGCATCATCAAGAAATGGAATAGATTTTAACATGAAGCAATTGAGTATAATATAGTTCAATTTAGCAAAATTCACATAGATAAATACCAACACAATTTTCTTATCCGACCTTGCTGTGGACCTAAATGTGCTGTTAGCATGCTTTATCATTGTCTTTGTTATTCAATGCAACTCATATCTATACAAATTTCTAGTGATCTGTCTTCAGTAGTTTTCCAAACGTCAGCGATGTTTTGAAACTACCTTGTTTTATCATCAGGTTTGATATATTGATTCTAACAAGGATGACATCTTATATGATTCATGTAAATCGGATTAGGAAAGGGAACGAGCTGAGTTCAAAGGAGGCTACGTGGAGTTTGAAAATTGTTGGACTAGACAATCTAGCCCAACAAATTGGACTCTACGGAACACTGTAGTGACTAGAGTGTTCTTAGGGGTGGGCTGTGGCATTTTGAAAAGGGATTTTTTTTAATACTTTGATTTGTGTGTTCACTGTGGACTGTGTTGTACTTATATAGATTGATTCTAGAAACAGAAATCGAAAGTCTTGTTCTCTGGCGATTATTTTGGTGTTTTTGCCCAGGCACTGTCATATAAGGTGGAAGTTGTGTAGTGTGGCGTAATGGTTCTTGATGGCATATGGGTGACATATTAGGCGTCTTGAGGGCCTGATTCCAAATGTCTCATTCTAATGTAAGAACACGGTCCACACTCCTCACTATTGCAGATATGCTTGTTAATGACATGGCCCTCAAGAGGGTCTTGGTCACGGCGGGTCTATTACAAAGCAAAGGGTGAACTATCCTCTTTGCTTTGTGGTAGATTATAAGATCTATGTGTCGTACGTCTTTGATCATTTCATCTGTATTACTGCCTGTAGACTTGTGGTTTCTAGAATATAACTTGATGGGTTGTGAGTGTAATGGAGCCTTGGAGCAAAACAAATATATATATATATATATATATATATATATATATATATATATATACATATAAAACTTAAACCCACTCTCGGAGAAAGATAAGCTGAGATACAGAGTGAACCAGATATTTCGACCACTAACTGTGGTCCTCTGTAGCAGTTTTCACAGTTAGGTGTCGAAATATACGGTTTACTCTGTATCTCAGCTTATCTTTCTCCGAGAGTGGGTTTAAGATTTATTTTATTCGTGTGTTACGACATCTACGTTACTTGATGTATTTATATATATCAATATATATATATATATATATATATACATATATATATATATATATATATATATATATATATATATATATCTACGTGTCTATTGATAACATTGAAAACGTCGTTGTTAAGGGGACCGGTGTTAATGAGGATGTATTCTAGTTTCTGATGGACGCTTTCCAGGTGGAGTAGCAGAAAACTGCTCTACTGACGCATGATCTTGATGGTGGAGTGTAGGTAACGCCTAGGGCATTCATTGTTACTATTAAGACATTTTCCTATGTTTGTGGGTTTGGTATATACTGTGGTACTGAATCCTGCCCTATGTGCAGAGACGAGTATGTCCAAGAAAGAGTGCCTTTCGTCTATAGTTTCTTCAAAAGTTAAACTAGGACCGGAAGAAGTGATGAAGTACCATTTTACTCGTAGGTCTTCCAGCTCTTGGGAATCTTTAGCGTAAGTATAAATGCATTCGACATAGTGGCAGTACAATGAGGGGCAGTTTATAGCTAGGGGCCTTGATTCGAGGGTCCCAAATAAAGAAAATAACAGACAGGGCTCCAAGGGGGGCTGCCAACGCTACCCTATCTGTCTGTCGATACATCAAGTCGCTCGGGAAGGTGGAAAGGGCTTATTCTATACAGTTCTAGCAATAATGAATGTCTTTTCCGGAAAACCGAGAAGTTTGTTGTCATCGCACCGGTGTACACGATCTAGAATAAATTCAATCACCTTATGATGGGAACGTTCGTAAATAGGAAATCGACGTCAAATGAAGCGATGACAAGGACGACCACACACATGGTATTCGGTCCATAGAATCCAATTAGATAAGAATAGTATTAATCATGCGTGGTCCGTCATTTTGTAGGACACTATGTATTTTTCTTCATTAGGAAAGAAAATTTATGTCATGCTTTTTGACCAATGTACAGTTCAAGTTTTGTTTGGTCTGATGGCAGACATCTTTACTTAGCTTACTGAGCATCACAACGACAGAGAGGTTAAGACTACTGCAAATTAACCTTTCGTTTTCAATAAATGGTTTAGAACATTTTATTGATTCTTTTCAGTTTAAGGAATGTTACTGCATTAAGAGATACAACGTTTCTATATAAGTTATAGCTTTACTCCGTATTCACTTTCCCCTAAACGTATTACATTACACGTAATTGCGTTAAATTTCATCATCCATTTTCCTGATCGTCGATATACTTTTCCTATATCTTTAAGAGGATCTAAATAGCTCTATGTTCATTTGCTTTTCAGTTCAAATTTACATAATCACTTGATTTAGATAAAGTAGGTTTCAATCCACGACGTAAAACATTTTTGGAAGTAGTAATACTCATAGCTCAAAAACGAAATCCTGAGGAACTACACTCACTTCGCTCCAGTTGGTGGGACCTCATGATAAACAACGATGACGAAAGCGTTCATAAGCGGTATCTAATAAAAGTAAATATGTTTTCAAGCACTAGAGTTAGATCATCGTTCTAATTTCTTTTGTGAAGTGCTTTACCTCCCTCGCCTATTGTCGCCCAATCTATCAGTCAACTTGTCAGTCACTTTATTAGTCTGTCATTCAGCCAGTCTTTCAACTAGTCTATCAGTTAATTTATCAGTCAACCTGTTAGGCAGTCTCTTGGTCAGTCTGTCAGTCAGTCTGTCAGTCAATTACTCAATCAGTCAGTCTGTCTGTCTGTCTGCCTGTCTGCCTTTCTGGCTCTCTGTCTGTCCCCCTGTCTATATGTCTGTCTGTCCGTCTGTCTGCCTGTCTGGCTGGCTGCCTATCCTCTCTCTCTCTCTCTCCTTCTCTCTCTCTCTCTCTCTCTCTCTCTCTCTCTCTCTCTCTCTCTCTCTCTCTCTCTCTCTCTCTCTCTCTCTCTCTCTCTCTCTCTCTCTCTCTCTTTTTCTGCTCTCTCTCTACCTCTCCCTCCCTCCCTCCCTCCCTCCCTCACTCACTCACTCACTCATTTACTCACTCCTTTACTCACTTCCTCACTCACTCTCTCTCTCTTCTCCCTAGTTTTTCTCTCTCTCCCCCCCTTCTTTCTCTCTGTTCATCTTTCTTTCCCTCTTTTCTCCCTTCTTCTCTCCCTCTGTTCATCCTTCCCTCCCTTCCTTCCTCTCTTCTCTCTCATTCACTCCCTCTCTCCACCCTCCTCTCCCTCCCTCCCTCCCTCCCTCCCTCCCTCCCTCCCTCCCTCCCGCCCTCCCGGCGTCTGCGCCCCACCTGGCTGGCTGAAATGAGCTTCAAAGTCGGAGGCCGTGTATGCTTGATGAATGACCCGGCCGTCCATAAAACTACCTTCCGGCTAATAACCCTTCGTTTACTTAGCTATAATGGCCGTTATTGACCACTCGTGATTTATGGTATTCCCCCTCGAG
>NC_134777.1:32921433-32926433 GCF_046742065.1 Oratosquilla oratoria | reverse complement strand
TTTACTCCTCCTCTTCTTCGTCTACCTACTCTATACTTCTCTTCCTCCACCTATCCTTTATTCCTCCTCTACCTCCTCCTCCTCCTCCTCCTACTCTTTACTCCTCCTCTTTTTTGTCCACTTATTCTATACTTCTCTTCCTCCACCTATCCTTTACTCCTCCTCCTCCACCTCCTCCTCGTCCTCCCCGTTTCTCCTCCTTCTACATCTATGTCCTCTTTCATCCCCATTTTTCCCTATCCCTTCTTCCAAGTACCATAACTCCTCCAACACTTCCTTCTCCTCCCCCTCTCCCTCCCCCTCCTACTCCCCCTCTTTCATCTCCTTTTCTTTCCCTTCCTCTTCCTCCTTAACCTAGTTCTTGCTATATACCGTTGATACCTCTTACAACTTATACTCTGCCTAACGACGGGCGATTCTGCACGGCCAAGGGCTTCTCGCCGCAGACCACAGGACATAACAGGTTAAAGACGGCCAATAAAGACCCCACTGAAGCTAGCCATACGTAACGACCATATGCCAGCTCTGAAAGGAGCTATCACCTAATCGGCGTGCTGTGACCCTGCTTTGATCGCAGACAGGTCCCCGCTACAGATCAGCTAGTCTCCTGCCGTGTTTGTTCGCCCGTAACATTTTATCGACTTAACTATGGTGTTCTCCATTACCGTCGTCCTGAGCCGTTAAATGTTATCTTGTGAGTTCTGCTCTCGCCAACAAGTTGATTATCGTTGTCGTCGCCATCTTTGGCATCGTCACACTACTGCTTCTTCTACGATTCTGTCTGCCCTCATTAATGTGATCTGGAAGATATTTTCTTAAAATTTTGTGATGGAAATCTATTCTAGATGCCATTATAAGGCCTCTAAGTTCCCAATGATTTTCGTAATTTGGCACGGTAGGGAACGCCATAGGCCATGAAATGTGGAAAATTGCATCGAGTTCCTGCCAGTTAGGCATTAGTATACTGGTTACTGTTCACTTAACTGTCTCGGAAAGCGGACTCGGGAAGGGCCCATTTTCTCAAGACATTTATATTAGGGAGAAGGCAATAGAATAGAGTATTTGCAGAAGTAAGAAGCCAAACAAACATTGGCTGCTCATCATAATCAACAGGGATTATACACCTGGGGCGGGGGTGGGGGTGGGGGTGGGTGAGCGTCGCTTCACTCATTTTACCGTCGCCAATCCACGCAATATCTTCGAGCAAGCTCTCATTCAGCCATCTTTCTCATTTCAAACAACTCTCGTCAGGTTTGATCGATTTGCTCCAGCCTAGTGTAGGCCTTATGGTCTCTTGCAATCTCTTTCATTCTTATGTTCTTATGATTTTTTTTTTTTTTTTTTTTTTTTTTTTTTTTTTTTTTTTTTTTTTTTTTTTTTTTATTTTTATTTTTGCGTCTCCTTCGTCTCCTCCAATGAGGGTCATCTTTTGAGGCGAAAACCTTGTCAGTGAATCAGCATCATGGAAACATGCCATATATCCAAATAACGGAATTCACTTTCACGATTTATGATACTGATTGGCCTAGCCTCACAGAAGTCTCTAGTTTGATACAGAGTCATTCAAGCGATACACCCATGATTCTCCGAAGGTATTCGGTACAAAGGACATTGAGACGCCTCTCCAAATATGCATTCAATGTCATTGTCTCATAGCCGTACAGCAAAACATGGAACACTTGAAGATCGGACCTCAGTTATCCTGCGTGAATATCAACAGCGCCGGGTACTTTGGTTGTGTCCATAACACCATGGGCAATTCCAATCATTCGAAGGATTTTCTCTCATGATCCATCACTTGTTCGAGGAGACACGGAATCCAAACAGTTTCGAATCGACGGATGCAACCAGGACCCAATGGAGTACAGCATCACTGGCTGTGAATAGTGTGTTTAGGCCTCCGAAACTTCAGCAGATATGAACGAACCCGTGTAAGCATGTACAGGGTGGCTAAATGAAACGAATTTGAGTTAGATATTCAAATTAATTAGCACAGCAAAGACAAGCGTGCGTACGCAACGCAAGCGGAATTAAGACTGACTCCGAAGCCAAGCGACCCCAAAAAGCTCAGACTTGGCGGGAAAAAAATATACGCTTAAAGGAACACTTGGTTCTCCCAATAATATATAAAATATGTAATAATAAATAAACAATATTACAAATACGTACGTACAACACACAAAGAATATTCTATGCCACCAGTACAAGCTACGGATAGACGATTACTTCGCCTGGAACACTGAGCATTGAATGTTCCAGATCTGCCGGTTCCCTTTCCCATTCCAAATAGGGACGTTCAGACCCTTTTTCCAGTCAAAGAAAATTATATCAGACCACTAGACAGCAAAGAACACTGCATGTAACCCAGAAATTATGGGCTCATCTCCGGCTTTCAGCGACTTTGCGCTGACGTTGTAGATGCCGACCGCCTTCCAAACCTTTAATAACTTGAAGCTTCTTTAACTTTTCTCAGAGGGGTCGAAGTTTTAACTAAAGCGTGTTGAAGAACAAGTCTCATCATCCAATCAGAATTCTTTATATAGATTTCCCTATAAGTCTGGTAACTTTCATATATATATATATATATATATATATATATATATGTATATGTATATATGTATGGATGCATATATATATATATATACATATATAAACATATGTATATATATATATGTATATACATATATAAACATATATGTATATATATATGAATATATATACATATACATATATACATATAAAATATATATATATATATGTATATATATATATATATATATATATATATATATATATATATATCTCTATATATATACTGTGAAGCAGTCCTCCATCCCACGACATTGTCGACCCGTAAAGGTCCTATGGGGACGTACTTACAGCCACCTGGCTGCGTCGGGCGGAACAAAGCTTCCTTGAGGTCTGCGAGTGGGACAAAGCTTCCTTTGGAGAACGCACTTGCACTAGCCAGCTTCGTTTACATCCCATCTTGGTTAGATCAGGGACCTAAGAATGAACCCTGTCCCTCCCACGATGACAGAGAATATTTCCACCTCGGCCGGTTGCGTCGGGACGGACAACGGTTCTGTGAGGAACGCACGTGCAGTACCAGCCATGCATTCCATCCTAGTTAGATCAGCAGCCTGAGAACGTATTGCGTCTGGTATCCCAGGCTTCGACACTTTGCCTTCGCGCGAATTAAGAACACGGGTCATGAGCTGACCTGGGTATATAAGCTGGACGGAATCGCCGATGATTCAGATCACTCGAAGCATTACGATGCAAGCCTAGCTCGCTGCCTCCCTCGCCGTCTCTTCCTACCCCTCCCCCGTAGGCAGACCACCTTGGGACACAACTTGAAACGCACAGTCTTTACCTCCCTCCCCGTCTCTTCCCACTCCCTCATTTTTTTTTCTTAGCGTCCAACTTTCAACTTAGATAAGCTCCATTTCACTACCCGTGTTTGCCTTCCAGCCAAAATCCTGACATATACATACATACATACATACATACATACATACACACACACACACACACACACACACACACACACACACACACACACACACACACACACACACACACACACACCGTTCTGCCTGTGCTTATCCCCCCACCGAGTCACCGAGGAGTCGCTAAGGAAAACGTACCGTTGTAAACAATGGGATTTTGGACCTTACAGGATGGTGCAATAAGGGTACTAGCTTCACCATAATGTAGATCGAGACCGGGAGCAGCTGATGAGACAAAAAACGTCATTTTGCCCTCTGTGTCGCTTAGTACCCTTCTGCCGCGGCGCGCCTCATATATACATATGTACATATACGTACATACATACATACACACACACACACACATATATATATATATATATATATATATACATATATATATACTGTATATATATGTATACATATATATATATATATATATATATATGTATATATATGAGAGAGAGGCGGAGGGGAAAACATACAAATAGAACGAGAGTTTATTCTTTAACTAGTTTCGCACTATGGTGCTTCTTCAGAAAGAATATTCTTTCTGGAGAAGCACCATAGTGCGAAACTAGTTAGAGAATAAAGTCTAGTTCTATTGGTGTGTTTTCCCCTCTGCCTCTCTCACAACCTGTCAAGATGTCGTCACATATATATAATATACATATATATTTACATATACATATACATATATATATACAGTATGTATACATATATATATATATATATATATATATATATATATATATATGTGTGTGTGTGTGTGTGTGTGTGTGTATGTATGTATGTATGTATGTATGTATGTATGTATGTATGTATGTATGTATGAATGTATGTATGTATGTATGTATGTATATGCAATAAAAACACTAGAAACAGGTTTTCAGAAATGCAGGAGTAACCACCAGGAAAAATAAACTAACGAAGCAGGGCGCTTTCGTGTACTTACATGCTTAGTGCTATTTCAGAAAATAGATTACAATAGGAAGAAAGAAATCACAGAGATATATGGGTGGTGAAGAAGAAACCCGTAGCGGTAGGAGAGATTCACTTGGTCTTGTCGGCGTCTATGTAATCTATAAATTAGACAATTGTCATATAAGGATAAGTGAATTGGATTTTTTCATTTGTGAAAAGTTTTGATGAGTTGCATATTTTTAAATGTATCATCCAGTTAAGGATATTTCCTTATTGCAGTGAAACATAATTTTTCATTTAAGTGAAAAGTTTTGCTAGGTTGAATACTTTTAGTTTCATTATCCAGATAAGAATAATTCCTTATTGCAGTGTAATATAATTCATGTGGAAGAACCCCCAAAAATCACAGTAAAAATAAGTATATTACGAAAGCATCATTACAGTGGATTAAAATAGATTTTAAGAGATAATTAAAGCACTTACAGCCAGAAGATGTTAAAGAGTTGAATAAGATAGTCGCATCCACAAGACATTAATCGTGCTCTTTTTTTTCTCTCTCGAATCATCCCTGCAAGCTGAATCTTT
>NC_134777.1:32898933-32906433 GCF_046742065.1 Oratosquilla oratoria | reverse complement strand
AGAAGACTAGCATCTGCTCCCGCCACTCAACCGTGGAAAGTGAGATAATAATCCGAAATTCATAAGGATGCATACTACCTCACCCCCACTCCACCTTAGAAGGTCACTAGGAATAACTTATACCCGATATGATGGACTTAAATTGAACCATGGTGCATTTGATAGATACTTCAAGATTAAACGTATTTTATTCGTTTTATGTGTGATTACATCAACGCTATACCATTGCCTTTTTATTCTATGACATCGAAAGGACCAAAGATTTTTATTGGTTAGCTTAAGTGAGATTGTCATGATAATAATTGCACATTTTTTTATACCAGTCGACAAAATAAGTATTAAACCATTCTCATATTAAAATGTAGCTTCATAATTACTACTTGTCATTTCTTTTTTGTCAAATAATATGATGGAATATCTATTAATTAATGGATGATAGCTTTATAGAGTGAGATGCCAATAAAAACTTGATGAAGTTACTCGGTAATTAGTTTGCCGCGTGCATGCGACAAACTATGCGAATGATGGTAATGGAATCTATCTGTCAAAGATTAAGTAGGTAATTTACCAAATGTCTAGTGAGAGAAAAGCTGAAGCAGGTGCAGACGCGTGATTACAAGCCAGTAACTGCACGGCCACTAGCGTCGTTAAGTTTCACGTCAGGGCTGGATTGTGCTTCATCATGGGGAAACGGAATATGCGAGTTCTACTTTAGAGAGGGAAAAAAGTGGATATGCAAAGAATCCGGACCTCTGGAAGCTCCCAAGAGGGAGGACATGATATGCACATCCTTATGTGCGCATACCTTAAGTGAGCACTTAAATAATAACAATAAATGCAACCAGATGCGGTCAAGCTCATTGTCAGTCGTCAGTAAACGCGTAATTGTTTGGTAGAATTAATTAATTGTTGTCGTATCACCTTAACATGAGGTGGGATCTGGTATGCGCCCGTTTCCAAATGACAATGATTTTGAAAGAACTTGGGTATCGGGTTAGACATGCCAATGTTTGCAGTCTATTCGTTACAAATTCTTGGTTTTGGTAAATAATGAAAACATTTTATATTTTCAGCAAGCAGGCAGAGAAATTACAGCAAATATGTATAATTGTAAATAGCAGATATTCCAATAAGTTGAATATTTTTGAGACACTTTTAGGTCCCCTTATTTATCTTATCTTTATATATATATATATATATATATATATATATATATATATATATATATATATATATATATATATAAGTGTGTTCTTAGAATGCTAAGAGTTAGAGAATTCCTGTATGACATAGTACGTCTGTAGACCTATAGAGGAAGATTCCATGCTTTTCTAATTGTGACAGAACATGGTCGGTTTCTAGACTTCCTTTCATGTTGTTTGTATCTTAGGTCTCCCGTTTCTCGTTCCATCACGACATACCACTAGTTAGAAGTAACCAGGCGAATCTTATCTTAAAATTAGTTAGATTGTTTAGCGTCATCCAAACGATAAACCCATAAAGGTGCTTTTTTGCAAAGGGGCTAAGCATTAATTATATATATTTTCAAAGCACTCATTTAATTTAGGCAGTTATTAATTCTAGTAACGTTGTTGTCCTGGGAAAATAACAGCGAAAGCCTTTTGTAGCGCTTCCTGTATCTAAAATTATGTCCTTTTTTATACATATTTATACACGGGCCCATTCAAAGTAATTATCTGAATAAAACATCAACGCCCTATATCCCCTGATTGAAATACTTCGGTTCTCCCTGACTGAAATACTAGGGAGCCCCAGTCTAAAACCACGAAAATATAAATCTCCAGTAAATTTAAATCAGTGAACATATTAACTAACTTTGATGCAAAACATCTTATGTAAGTAGATTTGCTTACTGCAATAAATCTAATTTGACTGAAGACTAGGGAAATAAAAAGGTTAAGTTCACGTCACTTGAAAGAAAACATTCATTAAGTTTTTGTCTACATGGTGCCCCCACATCATCACTGATGACAAGAGTCGTCATGCAAAGGAAGAGGTGATGCCATCCTCTGAATATGCAGCATTGCTTTTGACTCAGGCAAAGAAAAAATTTGGTAGATAGATAGATAGATAGATAGATAGATAGATAGATAGATAGATAGATAGATAAATAGATAGAGATAGAAATAGATAGATAGCTAGATGATTCCCACAAGTTCATATCTAGCTGGCACCTTGATTTTAGTATTCTAAGAATCTGGTAACCCATTAAAGTATTTTCACCAACTGCTTACTAAAAACATACACTTGGACCTAATTTTTAACGGGGGGAGGGGGAGGTTTGGACATATATATATATACTAAATATCAAATAACCAATCGGGATTTATTCCCTATATTTATGTTCTAAATAGAATGATTTCAAGTTTCCACACTCCTACAATAAATACCTGGATGCAGAAGAAAAACGTAGATATAGAAACTTAGACAAATATTCTCTTAAAATCACAAGCGGCACATGAGCTTCAGCATTTGATATATAAATATACATACATATATACATACACACATACACACACACACACACACACACACACACACACACACACACACACACACACACACACACACACACACACACACACACACACGCACACACACACACACGCACACACACAGACACACACACACACACACACACACACACACACACGCACGCACACACACGCAGACACACACACACACACACACACACACACACACACACACACACACACACACACACACACACACACACACACACACACACACACACACACACACACATATATATATATATATATATTACATATATATATATATATATATATATATATATATATATATATATATATATATATATACACACATATATACATACATATAAATATATATATACATATTATATATATTTATATATATATATATATACACCCATACACACACACACACACACACACACACACACACACACACACACACACACACACACACACACACACACACACACACACACACATATATATATATATATATATATATATATGTGTGTGTGTGTGTGTGTGTGTGTGTGTGTGTGTGTGTGTGTGTGTGTGTGTGTGTGTGTGTGTGTTGTGTGTGTATTTATACATTTATATATATATATATATATATATATATAAATGAAATATGACAGATTATATATCTAGTTGTACAGCTTGAGAAAACTTACAGACATACATTTCGCATTAAAATGTTGACTGTGATAATTTAAAGTCACCGAGAAAAAAAAATGCCATTGGTTACAAGATAAGAATCAAAAGTATCTGATAAAAAAAAAACGGAAGTAAACTTGCCCAACTACTTGACATTGCATACAAGCTTCCATCTGAGAATTTATTTTCCAGTGCTGCGTTGTTCCAGGGTATTTCCAAATGACCGTGTCCCTTAAACGAAGACATGAAATTAATCCAGGCATGCTAACTTCCAGTAACTGCTTCTTGTGCATACCAAGGCGCGCAGCGTTTCCTCGGAGACGCATCACATAGATTACTAAGTCTAGGATCCCCTCAGCAACCTTAAGGCTTTCATTAGCGCACGTTCTTTGCTCTGAAATGACTCTGAGCCCAAGAGAGCCTGCGCACGTATTCAATTTCATTAAAAATATATAGATAAACAAATAAATGAATATGTAAATAAATAGATAGATAGATAAACAAATACATGAATAAATATATAGATAAATATATAGATAAATAAATAAGTAATAAATGAATGAATAAATAAATAGGTAAATAGATAAATGAATAAATAGATAAATAGATTAATGAAAAATAGACAAATAAACAAAGAAATAGATAAATGGATAGATAAATGAATATATATAGATAGATAAATAAATAAATATATCTATAATCAAGTGAGTAAATGTATTAACAAATAAATAAATAGATAAATAGATGGATACATAAATGGATTTATAATAAACAAGTAAAGAAATAGATTAATAGATAAGTAAATGAATAAATATTAGGTCAATGAATAAGTAAATTAATAGATAAATAGATAACTGTATAAATAGATAAATAAGTAGTTCAACAAATTAATAAATAAATAGGTAGGTAGATAAATGAATAAATAAGCAAATGATAATATCGAGTACCTCCGTTTCTTCTCGCACAACAAGCACCTCCTTGAAGAAGAATTTCATGAAGAATACACGAGGATCCGTCGCGTATCTCAACAGACCAATTATGATCACGGCGACTCTCTGTTTGTGTGATCAACTCAATTATCAAATAGAAAATTAAACTTATACTGTCCTTGGTGAACATATACCTTATCAGGAGAGAAGATTACTACATTCACTTTGAAACCAATAGTAATGTAATTTTTCATAATAAAAACAAGGTATGCAAAATTAAAGGTATGCCATAACCTACAAAATTATGAAAGACTTAAAAGTACATTTTTTTTACGTATCAATATGAGGAAAGTGACATTCATCGTGCAACGTTGAATGAGCTGAGTGAGCCACCTTGATTATATTCCTCAACAGCAGTTATCAATAACCCAGTGCATACACAAGAATGTATTCAGTAATCTCCCATGAGACAAGAAACAGTCATATATTGCTAATATAAAGCACAGCTCCTCCTATATTTTTCTAATGTTATTATCAAAACAAAAGGTCTTGGCTTGGGAACAAATTTGACTAAAAATAGAAATAAATAAAAACATCTCCGCTATCTCAAAAACAACTTCAAAGGAATTAAATGTTCTGAAGTACCCTTCAATCTCAACTGCTGAACCTATTGGCAGGTCTTAATCATTCTTTTTCTCTAAAATGCGCATTTTATGTTTTATGATTTGCTTCATGCAACACTACCAAACACTTAATTATCTCATTAACAGAGCTCAGCATCATGTTTACCACTGTGTTGATTTTTTTTTAATCACTCTTTTTATGGTCATTGTTCATCCAGAGTTAGTAAATTTGTCCTTTCCCTTCTTCAAAGACCTTTTAATATGAAACGATTCAAATCTATTTTACCTACATACGTTTTGTAACCATCAACCAATATATCTTTCTCGTTTTTTTTTCTTCTTCCTTTTCCCTTCCACTAAGAGGTTCTGGATCCCCTTTTCTGTCTGCAATTTGTCCCCTTTCAAAAAAATCTCAATTTGTGTGTATGACTTACACACACACACACACACACACACACACACACACACACACACACACACACACACACACACACACACACACACACACACACACACACACACACACACACACACACACACACACACACACACACACACACACACACACACACACACACACACACACACACACATATATATATATATATATATATAATATATACATATATATATACAGTATATATACATAATATATATATATATGATGAACGCGGAATAGCAAACACAGGAGTCTTAGTCTTGAGTTTATTCCTGACTAGTTTCGCATACCTGCGAAACTAGTCAGGAATAAACTCAAGACTAAGACTCCTGTGTTTCCTATTCCGCTTACATCAACCTGTCAGAATGTCTCAACATATATATATATATATGTATATATATACGTGTGTGTATACATATATATATATATATATGCATATATATATACATTTAATGTATACATATACATATACATATATATATATATATATATATATATATATATATATATTTACATGTGTATATGCATATGTAAAATATATGTAAATATACACATAAAAGATGGCAATACTATCTATATCATCACAAAATTGCAAAAAATATTAATAAAATATGGAAAAGAGGTGGAGGTTTTTGAGATTGGACCTCACAAAAATTGAATATGGTAAAGTGAAAATAAATCAAAAGTAATGGTACAATCCTGGACAAAGTCCCTGTAATATATATAAATATACATACATATATACATACATACATACATACATACATACACATGTAAGTATCGTGGTAAAATCAAAAGCACTGCATATGTTAGAGCTATTGATATGATAAAAATATGGCCTAAACTTGGCAGAACATACTAGCAGAAAATGCACACGTACAGTAGTAACTTTAAGATAATGTAGTTATCAGCGTCAAATTACAAAATGGAACCTAACTTCTAACATACAAATTATGTGTAAACAAATATTGAAAGTCCCACTGGTGGGAAGAATGTTTAAGAACTGGTTGTATTAACGGAATTGCTTACCTTTACAAAATAGAAAAAAGAAGTGAGGAATAGGGCCAAGTTTCTTGGCTCAATGATATGCTGTATTCAGTCCTTTTAACAAACGAGAAAATTATGGACAGTACGTCCTGTTGAAAGACTTAATTGTAGGCTGGGCTTCGGGATAGTAACGATGTGTGTGGCAGGGTCTCAGTATTCTGCCAGATCCTCTTGATTCTCGTACACTACAGTTAAAAAAAAACATGCTTGTAAGGGAAGACAAAAACCTAAAGAAGGTATCTAGTCGACGAAGATGCCATATTTCTCCTGGCTAGGGCACTCGATGATTTGGTGCAGGTTCGTCTGCATAACTAGAAAGGTTGTTTGTGTAGCTAAACTGTAAAACAATCCTGAGGGGATTCTTTCAACGACGCAGGTCACGTAGGCTTTCATAGTAGGAAAAAAGGTTTTGAAGACGACCTCCCGGCGATTTGCTGCATGATGGTACCTTCACATAATTTACATGTGAATGAACACCCAGACATTTCCAGAACAATTTTGGTTAAGTATATTCATATTATCATAGTGAAATGTTGCAATATAAACAGTTCACTTGCATGTGGCTTCTTTGTAACATTTTATATTTTCATGTGTTCATGGTTAAAGGTATAGGTGTACATATAGTGTATCTATAGTTTAGCAACCCCGTGACTACATATATGTATCAACATGAAATTATCAGTCATTGTCTTATTTTGTTGCAAATTTTATGTTTCTATTGATCACAATATATCTGTAGCTTAATTTTATTTGTAATAAGCATGATAATGATAATGATAATGATAACAACCATGATAATAATAATGAAAACAATAATGATAACAAGCATGTATTTTTCAGTTCTTTTGTTAATTTTACCTTCAGTTTCTCTTAGAATTGAGTGACTACTTATTCACACTGTTTGCCTGGCTTTAGAAAATACCAAACCACTTAATTTTTCAATCTCTCATTACAATAGTGACTACTTTATTCAATATCTTTTGCACATTGCATTAAGAAGTTAATCCCCTCAATATCTTTCAGTCCATTTTGCAATCTCTACATGAATGTATTTATCTGATTTGTTTTGTTTCCTCGTTCCTAATCTATTTTTCTTTATTACCACATATCTTCATCATTGTCCTTATAAATCCATTCATCATTCCTTGTAGTCAGTTTTTTATTGTTGTTGTTCTGCCTTCCTGCATGGAGTTTCTACACTGTTCACAAGTATTGCACTTGGCTTCCGCATCTAGCAAAGATCCATGAATCAATCCGTTGCCCCAGGT
>NC_134777.1:32878933-32888933 GCF_046742065.1 Oratosquilla oratoria | reverse complement strand
AATTAGGAAAGGAATATGTGAGAGACGTGAGAGGAAATTAAATATAGAAAAAAAAAACAGAACCCATTTGACTTAACCCTTTTTGAGTATATGTATATTTTTTCTAGTTAATGACAAATGGCTTCATCCTTCCCAGGGTAAGTCTTCGTCCTGATGAGATTAAAAGTGAACTAATGGAGAAGAGCATCGCGTCTGCCTGCTAGCACGTGTCTGGAAAAGTGACGTGAGAGTGACTGGAGAGGGCGGAAGAGGTGGGGGGTGGGGGGGCAAGCTTGGGCAACGATCAAAATCAAAAGAACATGTCCCAAAGCGTTTGCAAAGCAATTCTGGAGGGCAATAACACAAAGGTTTAAGAAATAAAAAGAGGTATAAAGGGAATATATAGGACTGTAATTGTGTGGGAATAAAGGAGACTGGGTGAGGAGCAGAATAGAGAGGAAATGGACCGTCAGAATGTTACACAAAACAAGAAGACCAAGACGATTACACTCAAGGGGTCATTTGACGAGGAATGGAAAATACAAAAAAAAAAAAAAAAAGAGAAAGAAGGAGAGAATGTACAAAGAATTGAAGCATAACACAGAGAAAAGAGAAAAAAATAAAGGACAAGGAGGGGAAGGAGGAGGAAAAGGAGAAAGAGAATCGAGTAAATCTATTCAAAAAGGGAGAAGAAAGAAGAAAAAGGGTACATGAATGGGAAAAATAAAATGAAAAATGAAAAATAAAACATTACGAGCAAGTTAAAGAGCAGGGACGATATCTAAGATGAAGAGGAAAAGAGGGAAGATAAATACGTGATAAAGATGACAATAAAGTAAAACAGAAGTGCAAGGACGTGAACGAGGAGAATGGAAAGGGAGAGGACAGGTGAAGAATACAGACATAAAGAGATGATTAAAGAGGAAGAGAAATGTAATGAGGACAAGGAAGTGGAGAAAATGAGAAAGGGAAACGTGGAGAGAGAGTAGGTAGAAAAAGATAAACAGAAAGTAAAGAGCAAAGAAGCAAAGAGGAAGGGGAGAAGAGGTAAAGTGAAAAAAGAACGAAGAAGAAAAAGGAACATAGGGAGCAAGGAGAAAGAGAGGAGAAGGGGGGAAATCAAAAAGAGGAGGAACAGTAAAGAAAGGAGAATATGGAAAAGGCAAGAAAGTTAAAACAACAAGAAAGAAAGGGAGAAAGAAAAGGATAAATATATGAAAGTGAGCAGCAGGTGACATAAGCACACACACACACACACACACACACACACACACACACACACACACACACACACACACACACACACACACACACACACACACACACACATACACACACACACACACACACACACACACACACACACACACACACACACACACACACACACACACACACACACACACACACACACACACACACACAGAGGGGGAGAGAGAGAGATAGAGAGAGAGAGAGAGAGAGGGAGAAAGAGAGAGAGAGAGAGAGAGAGAGAGAGAGAGAGAGAGAGTGAAGGAGAGAGACATATAAATAGATAGAGAGAGAGTGTGTGTGTGTGTGTGTGTGTGTGAGAGAGAGAGAGAGAGAGAGAGAGAGAGAGAGAGAGAGAGAGAGAGAGAGAGAGAGAGAGAGAGAGAGAGAGAGAGAGAGAGAGAGAGAGAGAGAGAGAGAGAGAGAGAGAGAGAGAGAGAGAGAGAGAGAGAGAGAGAGAGAGAGAGAGAGAGAGAGAGAGAGAGAGAGAGCAGAAGGAGACGATCGGTAGATCTTGGCTGAAAAACGGCGGATTCCTGCAGGCCGACCTCAGCCATCTCTTCTTATCGTAATGAACCAGTGAAACGGCCGCTGCCGCGTGTGTGCGTACGTTCGTGTGTGTGTGTGTGTGTGTGTGTGTGTGTGTGTGTGTGTGTGTGTGTGTGTGTGTGTGTGTGTGTGTGTGTGTGTGTGTGTGTGTGTGTGTGTGTGTGTGTGTGTGTGTGTGTCATAGTGTGTGTGTGTGTGTGTGTGTCAACACGTTCAAGCACAATACACCGTGCAATGAGATTTACGACCGGAGCCAAAGATAAGGCATGGAGTTTTTTTTTGTGTCCGTGCCTGTTTGCCATTTATCCCTTCAGTTCTGAAAGTCTGCAGACTATTTTATTCATCTGCGTCTGAAACCTCTCTTTATGACAGTCTTTTTTACCTGCCCCCACGTATATGCGGTATATTGCGGTAGCTGGTGTCCTGCCGAGAGGTGTTAGGATCGCGTAACATCGGGTGGTAGATTTACGACGTCAACGCGTCGTTGTCGACCTGAAAAGACGCAATCGTCTCGTAAATGTTCGACGCAAAGACATACGCTTTCTGCACCTCCTCAGAAGACGCCTGAGCCACTGAAAAGCCCATAATAAGGGAACCTGATTGTTCATGAGTGGGGGAAGTTTAGATAAAGGCTTGTGACGTCATTCAGACAAAGTAAGGAGAATAGAATGAGGAGCTACTATTGGCGCATGCTATTTGGAAAAACGTGCAAGATACCATGGGCTTTAGATAAAAAAAAGAGGCAAAGAAGAGTATGAAATCTTCAAAAAAGGCAACCGGAGTAGATATCAACAAGTCAGCATCAGCCTTGACTACATTTTAGCGTAAGAATATCTCATCATGAGGTACTTGATTTAGATTTACAGAAACAAACTACTTTGTGACGCCCTAGCGTAAATTTTATAGAATCCTTTTATATTGTATTGTTTTGGTTCTATTGATATTGTAATATTACAATAATGTCACATTTTATGAGTATTGTGTATTTTGTATTGATGTACATGCATAAATGATGCGACATAGATACGTGGAGGTGTGCGAGCGGATGGAAGTGAAACATCTGGGAGAATGTCCCCGACGTTCAAGAGACTTACGGAAATGTTTGTGTAAGCAATACCCGGCACTTCGCATAATTGCGTAGTAGTGACGTCATCGGCGAAGATTATGAAAGGGGATATAAAGGGCGCGCTCATAGAGAAGATATCTTACCACGAGAAGAGACAGACATGACCCCTTCCTACACGACATCGTGATGTTGACTTACACGACACCCCTTTTTCCTGATTAGAATCCTCTGGATATCCTCTTCGAGACTTCACAACAGCGAGTGGATCCTTTTTCCAGCCTTTCGGCTGACTAAAGAAAACTGTATCTTTTTCCAAGATTTCATGACAACGTGTTGGTCCTTTCTCCAACCCCTCGGCTGACTAGAGACAACAGTCTCCTTTTCAAGACTTCACGGCAACGTGGATGTCCTTCTCCAATCCCTCGGCTGAATAGTAGCCCAACTCTCATTCAAGAATACAAGAAGCCAATGTAGGCTCCTCATCTCCCTCATGACTCATAGGAAAATTTATTCTTTTATATGTAATATGGAATATGGAATGACATTATACTATTACAAATGTGAATTTTGTATATGGTTAAAGTAGAAGTAGTGATAAAATGCTGTCTGTTGATAATTCAGGGTTTTCCTCCTCCCCCTGATAAGGATTTATCATATACTGGAAATGGACGTGAGGTACCATAAGGGATGACGTGATGTATATAATTGTCCTTCTCCAGAAGTAAACCATTGCGCATGAAATATGTTAACTTTACAAAGTAGAACTAAAAAATACACATCAATAATTATAATTATATAGATAAGGTAGTAACTAATAATAAAGCAGATCCTGGAATATTCAAACTAACCACTGATTGTGTACTGTTTTTTGTTTCTTTAACTATTATCTTTTAATGTCTTGGTGCCGTTGCTAAGCGATAAGACAGAAGACCTCTTCAGCTGAACTCTGGCGCAACGATAAGTGAACGGGACGGCAAGACCGCTCTCAACTCTCACCACGGGATCCTGCTCTCGCCCCCGTGCATAATATTAGATTTAGTGTATACATTGTGACGAATGTGGATAGGAGGTAAAGGGAACACGGGCTGAGGGAAATACTTTTATTCCTGACTAGTTTCGACTGAGTGGCTTCTTCCTCTGAAGAAGCCACTCAGGCGAAACTAGTCAGGAATAAAAGTATTTCCCTCAGCCCGTGTTCCCTTTACCTCCTATCCACATTAGACTTAGTGTTACCCAGAACAAAATCTGCCAACAGCGTCATTGTAATGTAGGGATAAGATGATGCAGAATTAATCCCACCGCCTTGAACGCTAAAGCCTTTATTGAACATGACTTCCCCTTAGCGAAGACGTGGCTCCTATTCTTTTCATGAAAAAAGTAATTTGTAACAAATCCTTCTTACCATTAAACTACAAAACTTTTGAAGAAGTTATCTCAATATGAGATTTCTGAATATACATGTGTGTGTGTGTGTGTGTGTGTGTGTGTGTGTGTGTGTGTGTGTGTGTGTGTGTGTGTGTGTGTGTGTGTGTGTGTGTGTGTGTGTGTGTGTGTGTGTGTGTGTGTGTGTGTGTGTGTGTATGTGTGTGTGTGTGTGTCTGTGTGTGTGTGTGCGTGTGTGTGTGTGTGCGTGTGTGTGTGTGTGTGTATGTGTGTGTGTGTGTGTGTGTGTGTGTGTGTGTGTGTGTGTGTGTGTGTGTGTGTGTGTGTGTGTGTGTGTGTGTGTGTGTGTGTGTGTGTGTGTGATTCACCATGGTCTTTTGGATCACGTGTTGGACTCGTGATCGACAGCTATTTCCCTCGCAGAAGAGAGCTCAGAGCTCGTGTGTGTGTGTGTGTGTGTGTGTGTGTGTGTGTGTGTGTGTGTGTGTGTGTGTGTGTGTGTGTGTGTGTGTGTGTGTGTGTGTGTGTGTGTGTGTGTGTGTGTGTGTGTGTGTGTGTGTGTGCAGATTGAGTGAGTTGCATTCGGTTCACTGACCATTAAGAATATCGCTCTTCGAAACGACTGAGATTGAGCAACTCCCTGGGAACCCTGAGTTGAAGGGACAAAACAGGAAGCCTTTGTGGGGCAAAACTAAGACCCGAGGACCCCAGAATTTCTGTTCGGCCCATGAGGTGCTAAATTCATACATTATCAAATATTTTATTATACAGAAAATAAGAAGGCAATTTTTCTTACCATTTCATTGCATTCATACGAGTGAATGCAATATGCCACGACAATAGCCTCGCAGATCAACTCTCAGGAATAAAATAACAATGGTTTCTGAGGAATATAAGAGGGTCCGGCCGGGCCTAGTGTTCATAGGGGGAGGTCCGTTCCTGTGTGCCACAAGGACCCCTCCAACTTTCTCTCTCTTTAACTATTTCCCTTTACCCTTATTATAATTTTCATCATACTTGGTCAAGTAGTAGTCTTTTATGAAATGAATGAGAAAATATTTGTTGCTGCTTTATAAGGTAAATTTTCATGAAGCTATATAATATGTTTATCAATTATTAATGTAGATGTGTTTATTGATCAAAATAAGATTAACGCCTGTCGTGTGGACCTTCCTGCACCAATGTAACATTTTGACCGTGTTCAGTCAAAAGACGTCTAGAAAATTAACGAAACTGAATATTTCAAAGTGTCATATGAACTTCCATTTCACAACCTTGTACCTTCCCAGGTATTATAAAAGATAAGGAAAAATTCCAGTGTAAAATTAACATCTATACAGAGCAACAGAAATCACACCACAACAGCATCCTCCTTCATTGCACCCGTAACTTTAATGAATATAGTAACCGGTTTATTGATACAATCTAAATTAAACAAAGTTTTCTGTTTTCTTCCCTACAATTCTGTCTTACCAAGATTTTCATTTTGCTTGCTTCAATCAAGAGACAGCATTTAGACGTTCTTTTCTCTCTCTCTCTCTCTCTCTCTCTCTCTCTCTCTCTCTCTCTCTCTCTCTCTCTCTCTCTCTCTCTCTCTCTCTCTCTCTCTCTCTCTCTCTCTCTCTCTCTTTCCTTAATGACGACACTTCCCAAAATTTTGCTCTTATTCTTTAGAAGAAATTTGGCCAAAATTAATTTGGCGAAGTTGGGATCAAGGACGAGTGTCTCCAATTTATGGTCCTCTGAGACAAACGCCAAAGAGAATCATCTCTCCACCTCTCGTCTCCAGATGCTATTCCATCACCACATTTAACTCCATCTGAAGCTGCAGCTTCTACTTGGCTTCCGGACCCAGACCATTCCTACTTTTAACTCTGGTTATCTTTCCTTCAATCTTTCATGTGAGGAGAGCTGATAACGGTCGACTCCTCCTCACCTCCTCCTCTTCCTCCTCCTCATACTCCTCTTCTCCTCCTCTTCTACTCCTCTTCTCCTCCTCTTCCTCTTCCTCCTCCTCCTCTTCTTTTTTCTCCCCCCCTCCTCCTCTTTCCTCTTCTCTATCTCCTCCTATAAGCAGGTGACATAGAAACAAATCTGTAGAGTACAGATAGCAGTTCACTTTATACTACTGAACACATCTATGGGAGGGCCCGAAATCCATTGCTGACTACTCTGAAGATGCACTCTTCCAGTCAATGAAAACCGAAACCAATGATGATTTCCTCCTTTTTGATACAAAAACACTTTGTGTATGCGTGTGTGTGTGCGTCTGACAAAATATACCCTAAACATTCTCGTGTTCCTTTTTCCCTCCAGGGGCGTATCGTCGGTGCTCGCCCTCGGCGCCAATCTCTTGTGCTCCCGCCTACCAGCACTGACGTCAAAGCAGCGCCGGATGTGCATGCGAGCTCCCGACGGGATCGTGGCCATCAGCGAGGGGGCGAGACTGGGCCTGCTCGAATGCCAAGCACAGTTCCGCTCCCAACGCTGGGACTGTACTCCTGCAGCAGGCACAGCCACCGTCTTCGGCCACGTGGTTCCTGTAGGTCAGTAGAAATTTTGCAATTTCTCTGATGTGTATTCTCTTGTATTATCCAAAGAACTTGAAGACAAATCTTAAAGTAAGGAGGTAGATGGAAGTGGATAGTTTTACGTATCTAGGGTAATATGTATCAAGGAATGGTAGAATGAGGCTGGAGATAAACTGTAGAGTGAGGGAAGCAAGTAAATACCTTGGGAGAATAAAAAGTTTCATGAGAAATAGATGTCTAGGCATGGGGACAACGAACAGATAATATGAAGAGTTGATTGTGCCTACGAGACTGTATGGGGCAGATACATGGAGTTTAAGGGAGTCAGAATGGACAAACTTAAATGTGTATGAAAAGGGCAGTTGCCGACAAGTATATCAAAATAAACATTATGTGAGGACGGAGCCTTCATTAGTACGACGTCTCGCTTATTACATCTTTATCAAGTACATCAATTACTTGATAAAACTGTAACAAAATATTTTCCCCCTTATAAGGGAGGTAACCAAGTCAAAAGCACGTCCACTCCCATCCGCCACCCTTTCCTCCCTCTCATCTTAGCTCCTCTTGGATGACGGGTTATCCCTGTATCCCGTCCACTGCCCTCGGTCAGAATCGGTCAAGCAAGACAGTACATCCACAGCAAGACCGTTTCACTAACTCGGCGATCCTCCCCCCTCTCCGTTCCCCCATGCAGAAAAAGAGAAGACAAGAAGAAATCCCCTCAGGATGTGTCAAAATATGATTCAAACATAAACACTCTCTACCCCTCTTCCCCCGCCCCTCCATTCCGTATATGATGATATCATCTATACACATTCTTCACTCATCCCTGTCTCCTTCCTTCTCCCTTCCTTGCTCAACAGACATTCCCCTCTTGCTCATTGCCCCCTTCACTCCATCCATCCATATCATCCTCGGTCGTCCCCTCAAGTTCACTCCCCACACCTCTACCTTCCACACCTCTTTTACTATTCTTTCATTGCTCATTCTTCCCATGTGTCCAAACCATCCCAATAATCTTTCATCAGCCCTATCTGCCATCTCTTTTTTCACTCCGCTCTCCTCCTCATATCCTCGTTTCTCACTCTATCCAACCTAATAACTCGTACCATACTTTTCAGACATTTCACCTCAAACACATTTAAACTTCTCCTCTCTGCCTCTTTTGAATTCCAAGTCCCTGCCCCATACAATACCGTCGGCACAATCACCCCTTTCTACAATCTCTTTTTTGCATCAGTTCCAAGATATCTATTTCTCATAACACTTTTTAATCCTCCGAGGCATTTACTTGTTTCTCTCAATCTACAACTTACCTCCATCTCTACTCCTCCCTTTCCTGCCACATGCGATCCCAAATACGTTAAGCTATCCACTTCCTCCAGCCCCTCTCCTTTTAGATTTACCTCTAACTCACTGCCATCCTCTACCCTTCTACATCTCATCACCTTGTTTTTACCCACATTTACTTTCAAGTTTCTCCTATCGCATAACGTCCTAAACTCCGTCACTATCTTCCTTAATCCCCTTACTGGCCCTGCCACAAGCGCAGAGTCGTCAGCAAACGAAAACTGGTTCAACATCCGTTTTTCTCCTTTTTCTTTAACAATCTCCAGTTTTCAACCCATTTCCCTCGCCTTTGCCTCCAACACCACCCCATCCATGTACACATCGAGCAGCAGCCATGGCGACATGATACATCCCTGACGCATTTCCACCTTTACCTCAAACTATTCACTCTCTCCAATTACCATATATATATATATATATATATATATATATATATATATATATTTTATATATATATTTTACACATATATATATATATATATATATATATATGTGTGTGTGTGTGTGTGTGTGTGTGTGTGTGTGTGTGTATATACATATGTATATAAATATATATGTGTGTGTATATATATATATATATATATATATTTACTATATATATATCCATATACATATATATATATATATATATATATATATATGTGTGAAAATATATAATATATATATATATATATATCTGTGTGTGTGTGTGTGTGTGTGTGTGTGTGTGTGTGTGTGTGTGTGTGTGTGTGTGTGTGTGTGTATGTGTGTGTGTGTGTGTGTGTGTGTGTGTGTGTGTGTGTGTTTATGTATGTGTATATATATATTTATGTATATATATATATGTTGGTACATTGTGACAAGTTGATGAAGGTGGAAAAAGAAGTCACGGGTCTAGTTCCGAGTTACTGAGTTTATTCCTGACCGGTTTCGCTCTATGCTTCTTCAGAGGAATGTGACTCTGGAGTGAAGCTGGCGGTATACATAGTCTGAGTAAGACCGCGTTCCCTCCTTGGAGGTGGGTTACGTTTGGTTGTACAATGGTTTTTAATACAATGAACAATAGTGATAATAATACAATAAATTGTTGTGATGTTATTACAAAACAGCTCCGGTGTGTGTGGAATATTGATCGAGAGTGTAACATTGTAAGTGAAGTGAGTGGTGTAGAAATGTGGTGAATCCTAAAAAGTGTCATATGATAACTTATAGTATTAAATAATATAATAATATAAAGATAAATATCCAGATAAAATGAATGAAATAAAATGAATATTATTATATTATTTAATACTATAAGTTATCATATGACACTTTTTAGGAACTGTGACCACTGGGAAAGGACACTCAGATGACCGTTACTGTGGCCTGGGTGTCCGTCGCGGACGGAGTGACTGCTCATGGGAGGGCTGATTTGTCTCGTAGCTGGGTTGTCTGGTTTGGCGGATTCTGAATGGTTTGAGGCTGGGAAGAATGGTGGGGGCTTCCTGTTGGGTGTTCAGTGTAGGTTGGCTGTATTTAATGTGGAGGGCCTCAAGGAGGGCAAGGCGGCTCTTGACACTTTCTTTGAATAAAATGGTGGTATTGTCCACTAGGATGGATCTGGTGATTGGAATGTTATGGGTCTCCTGAAGGTGTCGCTTAGGGCCTCCATTGTTAAGGTGGTATGTCAACCGTCTGGAAAGGCGAGTGGTAGTGAGTCCGATGTAGGAATCTTGGGGCGAACAGTCCCCAAAAGGACACTTAAACTGGTACACCAGACTCACACACTCGATGTCGGATGGGTGTGGGGAGCTGTTATTTTTCATTATAAGGTCTTTAGTCCTCTTGTTCTTATAATAAATGGCAAGTTTAATGCGGTCCATCTCGTTGGTGGGGGTCACATTGTCCTTGATGATACGAAGAAGTG
>NC_134777.1:32868933-32871433 GCF_046742065.1 Oratosquilla oratoria | reverse complement strand
TGTCCCCCTCCTCCTCCTCCTCCTATCCTATCGTAGAGCAAGTGCGCATTACTGTTCCCCCTGAAATATCTTTCCTCCTCTTCCTGTTTGTCTCTCTCCTTCTCCCCGCATCCTCATGTCTTCAGCTCTTCTCCTTCCCTGACTGCTATTTTCTTGTATGCTATGATGTGTAGCATACCTAACATCTCATGTCTGTTCTTCTTGCCTCTGCCCTTTGCTCCCTTTCCCTCTTTGTGCCGGAGACCTACTCGCTTTGAGAAGCAAAATTTTCTTTTTCTCTCTCCTGAATCTTAATGAAATAGCTCGGCGGTGACATTTCTCAGTGGGGTTAAAGTATAAATATTATCTTGTGTGGGGGTAGTGACAACGTAAAGTTTATGCAGTCCATATTTCAGGAAATTCTAATGACATTCTGACAGATCAGGGTCACGCGACATTCTCTATTGTCGGTTACTAATTTCCACTCAAAGAATGATGTTCATCACTTTCAACTTGTACTATCTTTCTTTTTGTACTCTTTTCCTTAAATCTCTCGAGAAAGTTCCATTGAGACAGGCTATAAACCCTTCTCTCCTGATGAGGTGCCGAGGAGACGAATGAAATAGTCAGGCAGTTATCGAAATAATGAATACCATTCGGTTCGTATTGGATTTTTTTTTATAACACCCTCTCCGTGCATCACTCATCTTCCCTCTTCGCGCTCTTTCTTTATTTGCAGTCCGCCTTTCTCTCTCCCTGCAACTTCTCTTCCCAATTCCCTACCCTTCCTTAAATCTTTGCCCTCGACTCCTTCCGGTTCCTTGCTTTCTTCTCCCGGTACTCTTCTTAAGGCCTGGGAGCGAAAACTTTTGGGCCTTTCTTTTCATAGATCTCATCTCCCCTATCCCACCCCTCCTCCTCCCTCCAGTTTCATTTATACTATTATCCTTGTCTCTTATTCACCCCCTCGTGCCCTCTCTCCGTCGGCTATTCACCTCCCCATTTCTCTTCTCTTTAACTAAGGAGGAAGAACGGGAAGGCAAAAGATCAAAAGTCCTGGCGGTCTATCTTTTTTGTTTCCATGAATTCTTCGTCCTTCTCACCATCATTTAGTTATCTTCTCTGAACCGAGCCGCCACCTTTGCAACCCTTAACCACTCGTTCAGTATTAGAAAACAGTTCATCTGAAATTGGCAGAGATATTCTTTATCAATATTGCTGCACATTTGGTTTAAAGTTCTACAAGTTTGTTCAATTAGTTTTCGTTATTCCCTATATTTTCATTCATGTTAATGTATGTACCATCAACATTTTCTTAATTTTAAGGATAAGGAAATAATTCCTATTATCTAGTGAGTCTTTGCCTGGCATATATCAGGCTCTCATTTGAATACAGTTCTTCCTCCATTTTTTTGGGGACTGAATCTTGTCCACATCGTCATCTCAGTCATTATCACCGACTCACACGACATACCTCTGTTGAACGATGCCATCGCACCCCTGACCACGGACAATACTGGGCGCCTCTCACCCTTTCAAAAGACGCACAGGGTCGTGACCTCAGCTGTATAGAATACTCTAACGTTAGTCACAGCTAAATATGCAAAAGCCTTCAACGTAGCGAAAGGGTTGACTGAGATGACTTCATCAAAGGGTCCTGTCTTTGTATGAATAAAATCTCCCGGAGTTAGCCAGAATAAAGAAGTCCGACTTAGGCGGCGCCATCTTAGCAAAGGGATTACACTCGTGTAACTCAAAGGACTGTTGGAACTGTGACATCGTCAGTGCTGATCTCAGGTCCCAACTGCATGTTTGCTTTCCGCCATATTTACGAACACGAAACTTGATCCTTATCGTGATATTTCGGTCATACAGCCGTAGTTTAACATATACATAAATATCAGGATGAATTTCCTCTTGAAAAATAATATTAGCATTCATGTATATGTGGACTGTCGACATGTATTGGAATCAAAGTTATTTTTGACAGCACTGCCGTCATATGAGCTCTCGTTCATCTTGTTTAGGATGTCAGTTAACGCTAGGTAACTTAGTTTTATGCTTACATTTGTGGTCTCAGTATGCTCAGTAACGAATTATTTCGGTCACTGTTACAATTTTTATCGGTGATATTGAGCATTTTCATGTTACCCTTTCTTTGGTTGATACTACCTTACATTCTTTGACTCATTTCTTTATTTCCGTTCTTTCTTCTTCTATTGCAGTTTTCCTTATCTAAACATTTTTCAACCTCTTCCTGTCCTTAATTTCTATAGCTTGTTGATTATCTCATTTACCGTGGCTTGTGAACATCTAACTATAGTCTAAAAGTTCCCTCTGTTTCTTCTTCTGTGTTTTGTGGTTCTTGCCCCGGTATCTTTGTTAGTTTGTTTGTTGTCTTTGTTTTCCTCCTGTTCTTGATGCTGTGTTGTCTTTTATATCCTGAAATCATGACACGTTTCTTTTATTATCTAATTATTAGATAATAAAAGAAATGTGTCATGATTAGATGTATTAGATT
>NC_134777.1:32853933-32861433 GCF_046742065.1 Oratosquilla oratoria | reverse complement strand
CACAAAATATCTAACCATCATTTTTTTGTTTGTTCTTTTATGCTGGTATCTTACTATATATGTTCGTTCATGTTGGCTGGGATTTATTAGAAGAAAAATCAAAAGAAATTTTTGATTTAGTTGATATGGAGACACTGGATAATTCTGAGGGTATGAACAGTGCCTGAGAAATTCATGTCTCATTTCTACCCTGAACTCAGATATTCCAAGCTCAGTGGAGTAGGTGGTGATGTGGATGAGTAGCCAACATCAATAATGCCTTGACCAAAGACTTTTTACTGACCGAGCGCCTTGTAGAATTTATAGGTGTACTAGAGGTCACATCCGAGGTGATGGACAAGGAGGCAAAGTCATTAAGACCTAAAGTCTCATGGCTTAATCCGGAAACTTATGCGTTCGAGATACCTTTGGACAAAACTGAGCGGGATATTGTTGTCTGCGGCGAGACTGGAGATCTAAATTATAGACAATCGCCTACATGGGTAGTCAGGTCTACATATCCGAATGTTCAGACTTGGAAGCCACTAAACGACTGGTAGTGGCTTATGTAGAAGTGGGAAACCTCAAACTTAGTATCTCTCCTTTGTGTTCCTCGTTTTCTTACATGGATGTGAGACTCGGACTCTCAGAGGTTACGTCTAAAGGCCTTTGGCACAAAGTCTCTGCACAGTATCATAGCGCTAACCACCGGATAGATTACGCTCCCAATAGCCTCCTCCAAACCTTCCCCCACTGCATCCTACAACCCAGGGTGACCTCATTCCCTCCACAATTCCAAACCAAACCCCACAACTGAACCGTATCCTATCCAGTGATTCACGTGTATCCCATTCTCGCATCCTCGTTGCCAATACTCCCTTTCCCACTTTGTCCTGGCCCTCACCCAAGTCGACTTCTTTCTTTCCCAGATTCCTTTCCTCCCTGGAATACATCCAGACTATTCTTCATCAGGACTTCACTCAATTCAACCCTTAGGTTTACTTCCATCCCATTCTCGTTCCGTATGTTTATGTCACCTTCTCTCATTCCTCTTCTTTCCTTGCTCGAGACCTCATTCCAAGATTACCCATACCCTGAGCTCCTCTGGTCTAATTTCCGCGAGACAGCCACTCTCCTTGCCATCTTGCCTCCTTTATTCCCCTACTTCCACTCTCGCCATCAAACCGGTGGATGAATAGTCAAGTTCCTCCTAAATTCGAGAGGATGTAGCCTTCACATTACCTGTTGGTGCTTTGTTCCGCCATTACTTCCTTTTCTAACTCCCTCCCCCACCTCCTAAAGTAACCCATACCCGCAAACAACCGCGAGCGCATGCTGAAAAGGAGCAACGTTCGTTTGGACTCGTCTCCTATTCTCTAATTTTCTAACAAACCTAGACTCGAATTCATGTACTCGTACGGTTCCAACTTAATATATACCCTTGATTTCCAATGATCACATTTAGATTTGAACGCGTGTATTGTTTGAACTTGGCCTATATCACCTTCTAAGCTATTCCACATGTTTATGCATCTCTATGGAAAACTGTATTTCTTCACACCCTTTAGACATATGGTCTTTCTTTATTTAATTCACGAGATCTCTTCTATCAATGCAATCTGTCCCCATTAGTGACCTGAACACTGTGATCATATCACCTCTTTCTCTTCGATCTTTCAAAGTTGGTAGACCCAGTACTTTTAGTCTCTCCTCGTATGGTTTATCTGCCAGGCTGGGAACCAGTTTGGTTCCTGTCCTTTGTATTCTCTCAATCTAGACATGCTAGATGTGAGAAAAACCCTATTCTTGACGTAGTCTCCAACTGGATACTTAAGGAATGCAGAGAAGTGTTGGACAAGATCTAGTTTGATTGTGTATTCATTAGAAGGAATAGCACCTTAGGACTGATAAATAGTCAATGTGGTACTAGCGTTTAAAGAAAATATAGAGGAACCCCTTTGAAAGAGAAATGGGAATGATGTCTAGAGGAGCCGGAAATTTTGACAATCAATCAATTTAGATACAGAAATGTGTTTAAAATCTTATAAGCTTTTGTTTAAGGCTAGTAGATGTGCTGTACGAGAGATGGGAGTGTGGGGATGCATGTGATACAGATGAAGCATTTGGCAAAGTGCCATAAAGACGACGATAATGGAAAGTGGAGCATACTGCAGCACTTATAGAAAGCCTTCTGGTATGAGAGATTTTCTGAAAGACACACTTAAGAAAAGTAATAAAGGATAAGTTATCATGAAGGAGGGAAATAAATATCGGAGTCCCAATAACTCAATACAGGTACCTATAATGTTGTACAGCATATACATGTAAACGACTCAAGGAAGAAATATTGTTTTGTCTGGGTATGGCTAGGATGGTCCAGTGTCAGGTGAGATGTTCGATCTCCTCATTGTGGTGATTGTATTTGATGCGCTTTATTTCTGTAGTCAGACATGTTTGTGCTGTTACTAAGAGCTCGATGGTGACCTGAACGCACGTGTGCTGTGGTTCTTGCTTCTCTTGGGAGGGTTTTTCTGAGGGGCTGATGGCAGACCATACAAGTACAAGTTGAACAAACTGGGTCTTCCGCCGTAAGAAAAAAGAGAAGGAGAGGTGACATAATTCCTGCGTTCAGAACAATGAAAGGCCTGAACAGAATGGACATTGAAGATATATATACATACATATGAATATATATATATATATATATATATATATATATATATATATATACATACATATATATATATATATATATATATATATATATATATATATATAAATATATATATATATATATATATATATATATATATATATTGGGGGGAATGTGAAAGTGACAAGAGGTCAAAGAAAAAATTGAAAAGTAAAGTTCCAGAAGGAAGGCAAGAAATATAGCTTTCAATAGAAATGGAATGACATGAAGTAGGAAGTAGTCGAATAGAAAACGTAAATAAATTCAAAACCAAGTTCGACATATGAAGACAAAGATACTGGATTCCACAAGTTTAGTTCTTTCTTAGTACATTACCATAGGATACATATAATTTCGTAAACACACCTACACACATTTTTCGTAAACGAAAGGTCTGACATTTTTTTGGGTATTTAGGGTGGATATATATTACCATGAAGTCGCTTTCATCTCTGCCTGGTGCTAATTCTTATTTTGTGTGTGTGTGTGTGTGTGTGTGTGTGTGTGTGTGTGTGTGTGTGTGTGTGTGTGTGTGTGTGTGTGTGTGTGTGTGTGTGTGTGTGTGTGTGTGTGTGTGTGTGTGTGTGTGTGTGTGTGTGTGTGTGTGTGTGCGCGCGCGCGTGTGTATTTACCTAGTTGTATCTTACGGGAAGGGGAGCTGCGGTCGTGGTGTCCCGTCTCTGTATCTCGCCAAATCTAATTTACTCTTAAACTCTTGTATTGTTTTTGCAAACACTATTGTTTCGTCTAGTATGTTCCATACATCCACCACTCTGTGGGAGAGCTGTTTTTTCGGTCTCTTCTATAAATGTCCTTTTTGAGTTTCCATCCATGTCCTCTTGTGTTTCTCTTATCCCAGTTTAGTAAGTCATATATATCAACGATTTTCACACTTCTCATAATTCTGTAGATGGTCAACAAGTCATCTCTTTCTCTTCTTTGTTCTAATGTGTGTGTGTGTGTGTGTGTGTGTGTGTGTGTGTGTGTGTGTGTGTGTGTGTGTGTGTGTGTGTGTGTGTGTGTGTGTGTGTGTGTGTGTGTGCGTGCATACATGTGTATGTATGTGCATGTGTTCGTGGCGTGCACGAATACCCATGCACACATTTTACACGCGTGCCTTTGTACAACCTCACACAATTCCCTCCTTCCTTCTTTTCATTGCCCCCCTGCACACCACCGTCCTTCCTTTGCTTGAGGCTCCTAGTTTTATGGTTTCTTCTTCGCCGTCCATCTTATTCTGAATGTGCCTTTACTGCCTTTAACTCAACACAGCTGCATCTGGCATGATGCTCAGCACCCACCCCACCAACTTCTCTGGGTCAGTTATTATAGTCACATATATTGTCATCATGATAGTCTGTATATCCTGCTTATAGTACTACATGGTTGTTTCTG
Organism: Oratosquilla oratoria; assembly: GCF_046742065.1. NCBI lineage: Eukaryota > Metazoa > Arthropoda > Malacostraca > Stomatopoda > Squillidae > Oratosquilla > Oratosquilla oratoria. The sequence continues at coordinate 32,857,367 of NC_134777.1, read as the reverse complement.
TACTTAGTCCATATTCATGGAATGCTAAAGATGCTCAGTATTTGTTTTCAACAGAATGTTTCGTGGGCCTTATGATCTGAATATATATGTACATACATATGTACACACATCTGTAATTCACTCAGTTCAGGCACGACATATTTGTTTCTTACAATTCCAGCTACAAACATAATGATGATTTGATGATGTATATTAAGAATAAATAGTTCCTTGGCATTCTAAACTCCTGGAAAATCGCGAATTAAATCATAGACTGCTCTAAGATGTAAAGCAGTGTTTGATAAAATATTTTGTATAAGATAGAGAAATCTTATATCGCCTTATCTCTGTCTTATTTTATTCCACTTCTTCCAGTAATGAAGTTCTCTGGTTTTTTTTTTTCGATTAAGTTGCTCTTAACTTTTTTGTTCATCTCCCTTGCTCTTAGTGATGCATTCCCCCATCATTGTGTACCATTTATCCTTGCTAAGAGAGTTCTTATAAACCCTTTTTGCATAGTAAAGTCGGCCACTTATTCTTATTCAAATCAAGTACCGCCCACCATTCATGCTTTGATGCCTGGTTGACGGAGTCGCGCAACTTACCCCATGAGGGATCAAGGTGTGAAAGGTAGGCAGGCGGTGCTTATCGAAGTATCAACAGCGGACAGAAAGCCTCAACAGCGAATAGAATGCCTCAACAGCGGACATACGTTGCTTTGTCACAGGCATAGACAGACAGGAAGGCTAGAGAAGAGTAGTTCTGTGAATAGGTCAGGTTTCCTGGATCTAGGGACTCTTTTTTGTGTCCGTGCGTGTTATTAGACAGAATTTTCTTTATAACCACTGCAGGTTCCTCTACGTCTTACTCTCTTCATAATCTTTCCATTTTTCGGTACTGTTTTAATGTCGCTGTCAGCCCTCTGTTCAGGATATAGCGAAAAGATTCATTTGATGTGCACCTCTCTCTCTCTCTCTCTCTCTCTCTCTCTCTCTCTCTCTCTCTCTCTCTCTCTCTCTCTCTCTCTCTCTCTCTCTCTCTCTCTCTCTCTCTCTCTCTCTGGCATACAAAATTGAAAAAACTGTTTCACGTCTATCTCTGTCCTTTTAATTACCCTGTCCATCACATCCTTTTGTTATTGCCTTCCTTTTCTCTTTCATCTTCACCTTCCCCTTCCTTGTCCTCTGACCCTTCCCTTTTCCTTCCGCCTCCCAATTTTTTCTTCTCTCCTGCCGAATCCCTTTTCTCCTTCTCTTTCTCTCTCTCTCTCTCTCTCTCTCTCTCTCTCTCTCTCTCTCTCTCTCTCTCTCTCTCTCTCTCTCTCTCTCTCTCTCTCTCTCTCTCTCAGTACTTTTCTCTCTTCCCTACCCTTTCCTAGCCTCTCTTGCATAATCATATCGTGACTTTATCTTCCCTTCTGCTTCGCTGATCTCCCCTGCCAACCCTTCGCCTCCCCTCCTGGTCCCAACGTACTTTGTTTTCTTTTCCATGCTGCCTTCCTTGTTTTCGTCCTCTTTTTATGCCTTCTTTGTCTTCGTCTCCATTGATTTATTCTTCTTCTTCTTCCTCTTGGTTTTCTTCTTCTTCTACGCCTTCTTCGTTTTCTTCCTTTTCTTTGTTTTCTTCTTCTTCGTCTTCTTCTTTTTCGTCTTTGTTTTCTTTGACCACTTCATCTTTCTAGTTTCCTCCTCTTAATTCACCTTTTTTGTCTTCGTTTTCATTGCTCTTTTTTTTTTTTTGCTTTGCTTCGTCCTCTTCGCCTTCTTCTTCATCGTCTACTTCATGTTCTTCGACATCTTTATTTTTGTCGTCTCCTTCCATTTCTTTGTCAACTTCGTCCTCCTTATTTTTTGTCTTCTTTTTGTTTTCTTTCCTGTCTTCTTTTATCGTTTGAATACTCTTCTATTTCCACTTTGGCTTTATGTTTCTTCTTTTCTTCCTTATTTTCCCTCCCCTTCTCCCTATTTTGTTATTTTGCCAGTCTCTGTCTTGTGCCTCACCTTTTACCCGTTTTTATGTACAACATCCTCCACGCTATCCTCTTCCACTCTCTTCTCTTTCCACTTCACCTTATTTCCTTCTCCTTCTTGTTTCCATACGCTTCCCTTTCCATCCACATCCATTTTTTTCTCTCCTCTTTTCACTCTACCACACTTGTGTGCCATTTGCTCGCCTTCCCACCATGTTTTCCTTCTTCTTCTTCTTCTTCTTCTTCTTCTTCTTCTTCTTCTTCTTCTTCTTCTTCTTCTTTTTCTTCTTTTCCTCTTTTCCTTTTTCTTCTTTTTCTTCTTTTTCTTCTTCTTCTTCTTCTTCTTCTTCTTCTTCTTCTTCTTCTTCTTCTTCTTCTTCTTCTTCTTCTTCTTTTTCTTCTTCTTCTTCTTCTTCTTCTTCTTCTTCTTCTTCTTCTTCTTCTTCTTCTTCTTCTTCTTCTTCTTCTTTCCATCTTCTTCTGTTCCTTCTTCTTCTTTTTCTTTTTCTTTTTCTCTTTCTATTTTTTCTTTTTCTTTTTTTTCTTCTTTTTGTCTTCTACTTTTACTTCTTCATCTTCTTCTAGTTATATTTTTACTTTTTTTTCTCCTTCCACTTTTACTTTTACTTTTTCATCTTCATCTTCATTTTCTTCTTCTTCTTTAGTTTCTTCTTCTTTTCCTTCTTTTTTTTCTTGTTCTTGTACTTCTTCTTTTTTTTTTCTTTTTTTTCTTCTTTTTAGTCTTCTACTTTTACTTCTTCATCATCATCATCTTCTAGTTTTCTTTTTCTTTTTTCTTCTTCTTCTTTTACTTCTTCATCTTCATCTCCTTTTCATTTTCTTTCTTATTTTCTTCTCCTTTATCTTTTTATTCTTCTCTTTCTTCTTCATCTTATTACTTTCTTTCTTCTTCATCTTATTCTTTTCTTTTTTCTTCTTTTTCTTCTTTGTCTGATGCATTCGTCTTTTATTTTGTCTCTACTCTTTGGTTGAGTCGCTTGTCTGTTTGTCTGTCTGCCTGCCTGTCTGTCTCGCCTGGGCAACTTTATTGCGTTTGAGTTGCTGCACCCTTCTTTTCCTCCTTCTGCTTCACTGGTTATGTGTCACGTCAGTCTTTAAGTCCTTCCTTTTATTTCTACACACTTCGCTTCTCCTTTTCTTCGACACGTCACTTATATTTTCTTTCACCCTTCACGCATTTTCATTCGTCCCTGTTTAGTCTCTTTCTCTCTCTCTCTCTCTCTCTCTCTCTCTCTCTCTCTCTCTCTCTCTCTCTCTCTCTCTCTCTCTCTCTCTCTCTCTCTCTCTCTCTCTCTCTCTCTCTCTTATTGCAGCCCTCAGTCTCTTTCTCCTCCCCTCCTCTTCTTCATCATCGTCTTACAATTCAACTACCGAAAAAGGTGGTCTAAGATTATGATGTCAAAATCTATCTTAACCGTCACTAACGACAGATAAAAGAGTAGCGCGGGGCAAGATTTGTTCCTTA
>NC_134777.1:32843933-32848933 GCF_046742065.1 Oratosquilla oratoria | reverse complement strand
CTCTCGGTCCGTCTCTTTTCCATATAAAGCGTTAGATTTGTAGCATTAATGTTATGAACATGAACAGAGAATATGAACATTTAAAGTCACACAAATACATGGAAGGGTATGTGTGGCAAACTATAATTTTTTACTCGAAAGTGATTGAAGTGATGCAAGAGGGGGAGAGCTGGGTGGGCTGTGCTTACCTTGATCTTGAGAAGGTTTTTGATAAAGTACCTCACAATCGATTTAACTGTGAATTGAATCATATTAGAAGACTAAGAGGCAAACTACTTTAATTATTATTATTTTTTTTTTTTTATTATTATTTTTTTTTTTAAGGAAGGTACATGAAGACAGTAGTAAAGGATAAGATGTCAGAATGGAGAGTAGTGACCAGCGGAGTTCCACAAGACTCAGTGTTAGCACCAATAATGTTTCTTATCTATGTTGATTTGATGTAAATTATAACAACCTATGCTAATGTTCGCAGACGATGCAAAAATCATGAGAAGAATGAAAAACGAGGGTGGCTGTAGGCTATTGCAAAAAGACCTAGAGACCATATTAGCATGAATCCAAGAATAGAAAATTAGTTTTAATACAAAAAAAAAAATGCAAGTTATTGGAAATAGGAAATATTTCTAAAATGCCATCTTTGAACTATTCCTTGGAAAATTAACCCATTACAAAAGCAAGAGGGGAAAGATTTAAGTACTGACAAGGACAACCTGTCACCTGACATATCAGCTGGATTGTGGGAGAGACATGGACTGCTGCAGAAGATTCAAGAGGATTTTCACTGTATGGATGAATAGATGGTGAAAACACTCATAGAAACCTTGATCCGTCCGACACTGGAATAAGCGTCAGAATATGCGTCCCCACACAAGGATATAAACAAGATCGAGAGAATACAAAGGGCAGCACCCAAACTAGTTCCCAGCCCGACAGATAAACTATATAAGGAGAGACTAAAAGTATTGGGTCTGCCATCATTGGAAGATCTAACAGAAAGAGGTGAAAGGGGACAAACTACATTGACAGACGAGATATCTTCATTAGGGATCGAGGGGTTGAGATCTTGAGAACAAATTAAGAAATACTAAAAATATACAAGATGTGAAGAAATATAGTTTCCCATATAGATGTATAAATACTAGAACTAGTTTAAAGGGTGATATAGCCCAAGTTGGAATGATACATGGATTCAAATCTAACCATGATATCTGGAAAAAAAATTATACGGCCCAAGTTGAAAATATACATGAATTTGAACCTAGGTGTGATAAATTGGAAAATAAGAGACGGGACCCGATGAGCGTTACCTTTTTCTTGTATACCACAATGAGGTAAATACAAACACACACACACACACACACACACACGTACATACATACGCTGGACTTGACGGCACAGTGGCAGCATTCACAACCGTTACTTCATCTGTCTCAGTTCGAATCCTGCCTAGGCTGAAATAATTATAGTGTCGATGCACTGCGAGCCGTTACTCCAACCCTCGTGGGCGGGGAGTTAGATGTGTATGCATTAGCTCATAGCACTGTCGTATATGAGTTCTGAGCTCTTATCCGGTAGGGTAATAGCTGTCGATCACAAGCCCAACAATTGATGCAAAACCAAGTTGTACAACACATACACGGCTCGACGGCGCGGTGGTAGCGTTTGCAACCGCTACTTCAGCTATCCGAGTTCGAATCCCGCCCAGGGCTGAAATAATTTCACTACCGGTGCGCTGCGAGTCGTTACTCCAAATCTCGTGGGCGGGGAGTTGTGTGTGTGTGTGTGTGTGTGTGTGTGTGTGTGTATTCACTTGGTCTTTTGGATCACGTGTTGGACTCGTGATCGACAGCTATTTCCCTCCTGGAAGAGAGCTCAGAGCTCGTAGGTCCGATCTATGGGCAATGCTATGACCTTGCACACACACACACCCCCAACTCCCCGCCCACGAGAGTTGGAGTAACACCCCTCAGCGCTGCGATACTGATATTATTTCAGCCCCGGGCGAGGATCGAACCCGGACCTCCGTAGTGGCAGGCCAGAGCTCTAACCACAGCGCCATGAGAGGTGTGTGTGTGTGTGTGTGTGTGTGTGTGTGTGTGTGTGTGTGTGTGTGTGTGTGTGTGTGTGTGTGTGTGTGTGTGTGTGTGTGTGTGTGTGTGTGTGTGTGTGTGTGTGTGTGTGTGTGTGTGTGTGTGTGTGTGTGTGTGTGTGTGTGTGTGTGTGTGTGTGTGTGTGTGTGTGTGTGTGTGTGTGTGTGTGTGTACGGTCACAGCATTACCCATGGATCGGTCACATGTGAGCTCTGAGCTCTCATCCGGGAGGGTAATAGCTGTCAATCACGAGTCCAACACTTGATCCATGGTGAAACACACACACATACATGTACATAGTTTGTCATTATATTTCCGGAAAGTATCCATACAATGATGTCTGAAAATGCCGAATCAATTCTGAAGAGTTAATGTGTTTGGCGTTTAACCGCAGAGTCGGCGGCGATCTGTTCCACTCTTGACCTTGAAGCGCTCTAAGAGAGCAAGAAGGCCGAGAGCATCGCATCTGGTCTTCCTTCAAAAGAGTCCAAATTACTGCGAAAAGGATCTTGCTGTAGGATCTCTCGGGACGCTTGGAAGGACCTGTAACAGAACCTCCAAAGGTAAGATTATACATTGTTTTTACCAATTAACGCTAATACGTGACATGACTCACAAAACGAATACAGTACAAATAAATATAATCGGCACAAGAACCAAGCACACAGAACTTTAACATTTCATGCAATCACATGATATGTACATTACTGTCACACAATAGACCAAACTACAGCCACAATATTGCACACAACTCAGTCATCCGACTGAATCGCCCTGGTTTTCAGAGCGGTCTCGTAACAATACACGAGGACACGCTACACTCATAAAGTTGTAGGTATATGCATTTATGTCCATGTTGCACTTTACATATATTATTCTTGTTAATGCTAAATTATCTTATTGAGCTATGCAAACACTTGGCACTAGGTTAAAAATTCTCGATTCTTCAAACTGCAGGACGCGACTTCAGTGAGTTTGTTTGAGTAGAAACGACTTACGTTACAATATTTTATTTTTCAAATCTCCAAATGTCAAATTAGCTTTGTGTCATATATTGAGAAGCTGAATGACGAACTAAGAGAAGTTAAACCCATACGAATATTAGACACATTATTGAATTGTCCTTAGGGAAATCTAGAATAATGTAAGTGAAGTCGCCTTCCAGCTTTTCAAATTCACAACATTTAACGAGAATACTGAATAGCTCTAGCTAACATGAAATACTTAAAAGTGCAACACAGACACACATGGATTGATGTATGGGTTGTGGTCTTATAAATATATATTCAGTTGTATTGTTTTCCATTTATATAGATATTCTATCAAAACCTTTTTAAACAAACAATGAATATTATTACAAACACGATAATTTTATGCAATACCAGGCATTGTTTGCGTCAGAAATGTAATATTTGTATGTTTGCCCCCTTCTTCCCTTAGGTTCGGATGGATGTGATCTTTTGTGCTGTGGTAGAGGTTATAACACACGACAATATGTACGAAAGTGGCAATGCAATTGCAAGTTCCACTGGTGCTGTTTTGTACAGTGCCAAACTTGTCAGGAGGAAGCAGAAGAATACACCTGTAAGTGAGTCAAACCACGAGGAAACGATTAATGTTCCTGCGACTGGCCTTGTTCCGTTCTCTGTGATAGAAGAGAACTATCCTGTCAAAACAAAAGAAGACACTTCGTCTGGTGTTGACAGAAATTGCAATACCAAACGTTCCAGTGACTATAATTGATATGAAACTACAACGTGAAGGTTTCAACATGTGGTGACTTTATACGATCATTTAGTCGTATTGTTGTGTTCAAAAGAAAATGAACGTCCACTTGATCTTGGTTTGGTGCAAATTTGTAAATATTTTTTTGCAATAAGAAATGTAAAAACTCATTTGCAGCTAATTTCAATCGACCAAGGAGGTGATGAGGTGCTTTACGGTGATTGCCTGTTGACTCAAAGTGCAGATGTGAAATTGCAACAATTGTTACAAAAAATATGTGAACAATTCGACTTGTAAGCTAATGCTGCTTAGCTCAACGTTCCCAGGGGAACGTAATGTTGCTGGTGATAAGTGGCCTGAGGTAGGCGAAGAGAGATTGATAGCAAAACTTGCAAATTGAAAATCAATGTACTGGATCAAACCTGTGTTAATGTATGCAAATGCCTTAGAAAATCGAAGAGCCGGGCTGTTGTTTAGGAACTACCTGCCTATGACTTCCCACTACAAAGTGATTAGAACAGGGGTAGTGTTTAGAGCTTTAGTTAGAAATGATCTAGATTACAGGAAAGATAAGAGTGATTATAAAATGTACATAATTTATACCCTATATATGGAGGGAAAGAATTCGGTTAGTTTGTCATAATACACTAACTTTATCTGATTTTTCATGAAAAAGTGAAATTAGTATTAGGTAAAACAGGAAACCTCGCACAGGTAAACCATTTACATAGACAAGAGACTTTTCTCTCAAGCCCCATTTGAAATAGTTGATATAAGCATGGAAGAAATTTGAATTTTTTCTAATCTGGTAGGAGGGTAAACAAAGTACTTAACGATTTTTTGTCCAAAGGATTTTTTTTTTTTTTTAGGGGGGGGGAGTTTTCAAAAGAAACCTGTATGGAAACGGTGCAGGTATTTAAAAAAAAAGTATGAAAGATTCAGTAAAAATGATTAATCGTCTGAGGTTTAGAGCATCTCTAAATATCAGGAACTTAAACAACAATAAAGGAAATTGTGTGACATCCTTAAAGAAAGAAATGTGTCATTCCCAAGTATATTGAGTATCATGATATTATAAAATAAATATGGAACCATCAAAAGCTTCGATGAGCAGAATTGTTACGGGAATGATTTGTGTATGCGTGATTACCTTAATGGGTTCATGGCAAAACCAGGCACAGT
>NC_134777.1:32826433-32831433 GCF_046742065.1 Oratosquilla oratoria | reverse complement strand
TAAAACTATCCACTTCCTCCAGTCGCTCTCCCTTAATGTTCACTTCCAGTCTACTGCCACTTTCACCCCTTGTACATCTCATCACCTTACTTTTACCCACATTTATCTTTAGCTTTCTTCTATCACATACTCTCCCAAACTCTGCCACCAGCTTCCTCAATCCCTCCTCTGATCCTGCCACAAGCGCAGTGTCGTCCGCAAACAACAGCTGGCTCACCTCCCACTTTTCTCCATTTTCTTTAACCATCTCCAATCCCTGACCCACTACCCTAGCATTCACCTCTCGCACCACCCCATCCATGTATAAGTTGAACAGCCAGGGCGACATAACGCATCCTTGACGAAGTCCCACCTTTACTTCAAACCACTCACTCTCTCCATTTCTAATCCTGACACATGCTCTACTACTCTCATAAAAACTCTTGACAGCTCCCAAAAGCTTTCCTCCTATCCCATAAATCTGCATAACCTCCCACAGTGCCTTTCTGTCTACCCTATCATAAGCCTTTTCCAGATCCATAAAAGCCCAAAAAACATCCTTCCCCTTTCCTATAGCTTTCTCACATATCTGTCTTACCACAAAGATCTGATCTACACAACCTCTACCTGTCCTAAATCCACACTGTTCTTCACCAATTACTCCTTCTGTTCCTCTCCTAATCCTCTCAATTAAGATCCTCCCATAAGCCTTCCCTACTACACTTAACAGGCTAATCCCTCTGAAACTACTACATTCACACTTGTCCCCTTTTCCCTTGTAAAGAGGAACTATACAGGCACTTCTCCAGTCCTCCGGTACTCTACCCTCTCTCCAGCAAACATTAAATAACCTCACCAACCAGTCCACCATCACTGAACCTCCCTTTTTCAGACATTCTGCATGGCATCCATCCAGACCAGGTGCCTTACCTACTTTCATCATCTTTACAACTGCCTTCACCTCATCCTTCCCTATTTCTCCTCCATTCTCCTCACTCATCACTCTCATTTTCTTCGCATTTCCCACAGACACATAAAACGATATAATAAAGAGAAGATAAAAAAGAAAGAAAGGAAGAGAAAAGAAAAAGAAGACTAAAACTGAAAATGGGGAGGGATAAAAGTCGGGGAAGGGGGAGTTGAAAAGGTGCACTGGGAGACCGCCTTCGAGAAAGGAAGTCGGACAAAAGCCACTTGGTGTTCAAATGTCAGGTCGCACAGAAGCAGAATGAGACTGGAACAACATATCAAAGGAATTAGACTGCGTGACTCCTCATCCCTACATAAATAGGATTGAGATCGATGCATCTGTTTATACAGTTGCTCCTGGTTTCCCATTGTTCCAAGAATAGTTTTGTCTTTTATTTGTTTCCTTTGTGTAGAATTGTCACTCCATACCACTCTATTATGTGTAGGTGTTCTGTAGTGTGTTTGTACAGGGCCGATTTCGGGTCTTCTCGCCTCACTGCACGTTGGTGTTCTTGTACTCTTGTGGCTAGTTTCTTCTGAGTTTCTCCTACGTATTCCGTGTCACAGTCCGTGCAGCCTATGCGGTAAACTACACCGGCTAGTTGTGTATGTTCTTCAGTGTCTTTGACTTTGGTGAGATTTCGGTGCAAGGTATTGAGGGGTTTGTGCACCACTTGTACTCCGTTGTCTCGTAAAACTCTGGCAGTAACCTCGGAGGTGCCTTTGATATAAGGGATTGTGACTCTGGGTGTCAGATGTGGTCTTTATTCTGAGGTGTTGGTGCGTCATACCTTTGTCCATTTCCGTATAGGTCTGCTGGGATAGCCGTTGTCCCGGATGATCTGCAAAAGATGTTTTCTTTCACCCTTCTTGGACTCCACAGTAGAACAGACTTTGTCTGCTCTGTTCCATAAAGTCCTGATCACACTCCTCTTGTGGCAATCTGGATGGTATCTACCATATAAACGTGTTTTATTTTTTTTTTTTTTTTCACTTGGTGCCACAATTTCATGTTAAATGTATTCTATTTAATATTGCAAAGAAGACTGCTTTGTATATGTGATTGAGAGGGTGACCCTCTCCCAGGTTTATCACTTTGACCATTCATATTTGAGTTCACGATCTTCTATCCATTATAACCCCTGAAGACGATTTCTTTGATACCAGGTCTCCATGTTCAGAATATCCTGGTGAATTCTCTCACCGTGTTCGTCAGTGGCGGTGCCAAGATTTGCAGGGAAGAAGTCCAAGTGAAAGTTTAGGAAGTGAATTTTTAGGCTCGTATTGCATCCCAAGGCCCTGTGAGATGTCAGTGGCTCTTTTACGATTTCAGAATAGTTATTTGTTTTGTGATTCCCCAAAAAATCTGCGCAAAATTTCTTAAATGACAGCCATGCATTTTTTTTTTTTTTTTTTTCTTGAGTTCATTTAGCTCTTCATCAAAATTCTGGTCTCTCATTAGCTCCCTCATCTGTGGTCCAACAAAAATACCTTCTTTGATTTTTGCGTCACATACTCTAGGAAACCTTTTCTCCAAATATGTGAATCCCTTGCCAGCATTCCATAAAAATGTATACAAAAAACGGACATTCCCACCTAGATATCTATTTACCGACATCACCAAAACATCTCTACCGCATCAAGAGTACACTTACCAACCTGAATTCCCACTTTGTTAAAGCCTCTACAACGCACCCAGAATTTGACAAATACCTATACGATGGTCATTCAAATAGCAAGAGAATGACAGACCTGTTATCCACACTGGAAAATAGTAAAAAAAAAAGTCCTTATGGCAAAGCTCATCCGAGTCCACTGACTACCCCTTCCGATTCACCTTTCCCTTATTTAGCCATTCAAACAAAAACAATTGAGGTAATCCGACAGGAATCTCTCTCCCCTGTACTTACTCATTCAACAGCTATATACATCATTACATATACCGACGGCTCCCACACAAAACATGAAGTTAAACAGCAGTGTCCTCAATTGAAACAATATCTGGAGCCATTCGCAATCCTCTCCATCTTACACGTTATCCACATACCCAACCCCCGCATTCTATATAATCATTTCAGGTCACGAGTAAAAGTAAGATGATGAGATGTACAAAGGTAAAGGATGACAGTAAGTTGGAAGTCTAAAAGGAGAGAGGTTGGAGCAAGTGGATAGCTTTAAGTACCTGGGGTCACATGTGGCAGGAAAGGGACTAGAGGTGGAGGTGGAATGTAGATTGAAAGCAAGTAGATGCTTTGGTGGATTAAAAAGTGTTACGAGAAATAGGCAACTGGGGATGGATGCAAATAGGAGATTGTATGAAGGGGTAATTGTGCCGACGGCATTGTATGAAGTAGACTTGGAATTTGAGAGAGAGAAATTTTATTCACCATTGTCTTAGATCACGCATTGGACTCGTGATCGACAGTTATTAACCTCCCGGATGAGAGCTCAGAGCTCGTATGACCGATCTATGGGTAATACTGTGACCTTACACGCACACACACACCCAACTCCCCGCCGAGAGTTGGAGTAACACTTCGCAGCGAAGCGATACTGAAACAATTTCAGCCCTGGGCGGGAATCGAACCCGGACCGCCGTAGTGGCAGGCGAGAACTCTAACCACAGCACCACGAGGTGTGTTTGAGATGAAATGTCTGAGAAGTATGGTAGGGGTTACTAGGTTAGATAGAGTGAGAAGCGAGGTGAGGAGGAAAGTGGAAAATGAAATGGCAAATAAGGCTGATGAAAGTTTATTGGGATGGTTTGGACACAGAAAGAATGAGTGATGAAAGATTAGTAAAAGAGGTGTGGAAAGCAGAGATGGAGGGAGTGAACTTGAGGGGACAACCAAGGATGAGATGGATAGATGGGGTGAAGGGGGTGTTGAGCAGGAGGGGAATGTCTGTTGAGCAAGGAAGGGAGAAGGCAGGAGATAGGGATGAGTGGAGAATGTGTACGGATGATACTGTTATGCAAGGAACGGGGTGTGAGTGATATTCTGACGCAGCCCAAAGAGGGGGGGGGGGGTCGCCGATTAAGTGAAGCGGCCTTGTTGTGGATGTACTGTGACTTGCAGCATTGTGTTTGATCCAGGGCAGTTGGAGGATGTATGGATGACCTATCATCCATGAGGAACTGAGATGGGAAGGGTGGAGGGGGTGTTGGAAGGGAGTGAAATGGGTGAGAATGGATACGTGCCTCTGACTTGGCTACCTCTCTTATAAGGGGAGAAAAAGCTCTCGATATATAGATAAATAGAGGTTCACGAAGTGCCCTATAAGCAATTTTTACCCTCAAGTCCACTAAATACATTCATGATTCATCCCTCTGGAGTGACGAACAAGCCGACAAGGGGACTCGAAATGTGACAGGCAACCCCTCCTGATACCTGCACTCCACACCCAACAAGACTACTACCCAGTCATTCGATCCACTATGTTAAACTTGTGGGAACAACTATCAAAGCACCTGGAAATAATCAAACCTGACATACGTCCATGGCAATCTTCACATCAACGTAACCGATGTTTTGAAACTGTACTAATACGCCTAAGAGTAGGACATTACCCTCTCACACATGGCCTCTCCATCTGCCAATGCGAAGCTCCCGTCACAATACTACCCATACTACTAGAACGTCCGATCTACATAACTCGCCGTAACAGCCATCTATTCTCTCATTTACAGGGGCATCCGCAGGAATTTTTGTAGGCAGGGGCAAAATTAAAGATATCATATATATATGGTTAATGGTATAAGGTTATATCAAGATGTTTCAAATTGCGGTAATAAACAGTTGATAAATCTACATGGTATTTTAATCATTTTGCATTTTCCATGTAATATTTTTGTCATTTTGTATTTTTCTTGCATTTTTTTTTCCATAAATTCCAGGAGGGAGCAAATGCCCCTTCTTGCGGATCCCCATGCTCATCTACCCTGTCAAACAACACCAAATATTATGCAACACAACCACAATACCTCAATCATTCTTTCACAACTTCCTTGGAAAAGAGAGAGAGAGAGAGAGAGGGAAGGAGAACTCCTAACC
>NC_134777.1:32738933-32821433 GCF_046742065.1 Oratosquilla oratoria | reverse complement strand
GTTAAGAGGGGAGGACAGCATAATGTAGAGACAGTCGCAGTCCAATAGAGTAGTATAATTTCTCTATGAGTAGAGATTCCCTTTAACACAGACAAAATTATGTTTGGCTCTGATCCGTAGGGGCGTCCCATATAGTCCCTAAAGTGTCAGTTGCATGCTACTGCGCAAAATATACCGTACAATAACATGCAGACAGTACCCCAGACTTGCTACATTGCTTCTGACCCAGGGCAATGGATGGGATATAGGGATAACCCGTCATCCACAAGGAGCTAAGATGAGAGGGAGGAAAGGGCGGTGGATGGGAATGGAATGAGTGGGAGTAGGTACGTGCCTTTTGATTTGGCTACCTCCCTTATAGGAGGGAAAAATCCTTGGTATATACATAGACATGCATGGAGTAAATAAGAAATTGAAGAAGAGCTTTATAGGTATATTCAAACTTTAAAAATAATTCGCACTGCAGACAAGACAATTGTGTGAACTTATCTTAATTTTTTCCGTTTGTTCAGAATTAATCAAAATAATTTTTTTAATAATCTACTGGTCAATGCCATCTGTCTTAAGCTGTCTTAAAGTAGTTCCTTCTAAGATGACACTTTTATCTGTGTCCATTCAGTGTGATGATATGTATAGGCTATCCATACATAGACGCTCGCGCCTTCAAGGAACAAATCACATGTAGGATTGCTAAAAATAAAAGAGGTCATGTAAGAGACTGTCTAAAATGCTGATACCTGTGTGTATTATATTAAAGATGAAGACCTGTGAAGCCGTTTTATTTTGCTTTCTTTTAAAAGTATAACGAGATTATAAAAAAACTGCACATTTTACTGAATCTAAGATTGCGTTTGCTTATCAATGAAACACGTATATGTAGGAAAGTAGATAGTACCTAGAGAGGAAAACTCTTACTTGTCATAAACTACTGGCGCAATCAGAAGCGCGTTGATCTCGGATCTTAGCCGCAGGTTCGAGTCCCGCACTTCTCTGCGAATCCCAGCACTGTTACCTAGCCCAACAGTACAAGCGCATAGGTCAAAGATAACAGTATCGGCTGCAGCTATGCGCCTCCTGGCATAGATTCATCGCCATCTCAATTCTATTTCTGTAGTTTTCCATGTTGAGACTAAGCGAAACCCTACCCAGTTGATAGTGAGTCTATGGAGAGTTGTGGAAAGAACTGAAGGTGTGCGCCACCAAGGGATCTTGTCAGAATTGTTGATTCAAAGGATTGGAACGCTTGTTTTCAGTTTTAGAATTAAGAAAACTAGAAATAGCAAAGAATAGCATTTCTTATCATTTTAGCAATATACATCAGCGCATTGTCTATATCACAATTAATAAACCTAAACAAAAAACAAAGAATGGTATCTATTTTTCCATTTTATCAATCTACACTGATGATATAGTTTCCGTCTTAGTAAAGAGGTTTTGTGCAATGGTGAAAGCAGATGGTACTACCCAGATTATGTGGCGCTGGCAAAAAGAATAATTTACTATGATATTTCTTTGGTCACCTATCAATACGCACCCTAAAAAGTAGGTCCTGTCATACCAGCTAACTTGATGTTTCAAGGTCAGCTGAGAAGGTTTTCAAAGAGGTGGTGAATATTTGCTAGATGTATGGCTTAGTCACTTTTTGATAAAAATAATACAAAAATAAATCCTAATTATTACACAATGTGATAAAAATGCCTATCAAAATATCGGTAGCAGACGAACTTTCCTTCGCCGATCTTCAGCTGTTCTCGTAAGGCTGATGCATCCATATGTGTGCACTATAAAATGCCGAACCGCACTGTCAACTTGATCAGTTGTCTGTCATATTTCGTGTGTTAGCATGGTTTTTTCAAGTATTTAGTTCAAAAATGGTTTATTGGGTCGCCGCAAATTACAACAGTGATTCGACGAAACATTCTACTGCGGATGGACTTAATTTTTATTATTTTCCAAAAGATCCCTTTCGCAAAAAGGACTAGACCATTCAGTGCAGACGGCACGAGTCATAGAAGCCTGGATTGAAAGCAAAACTGTTCAAAACCTTAAAAAAAAAAAAAAAAAAAGTACATTCGGGACCAGGGCTTTGCCGAGTCACCAGGAATTAGCATGAATCCCATGCTAAAAGAAGACGCAACACCGACAATTTTTGTCATCGACAAGACCCTAGGTTTGGCAAGCAAACGCCGTCGAAGGAGCACTGCTATTGAAAAAAGATAACGCCTGGAAGTAGGTGTATCAGTCTGTATCACGTGTATACTGTAGGTAGGCCTGTGTTATCTATGCTGTCACTGACAATCGTTACCAAGTACGGTTAGGCTTGACTAACGATTTTTGGGCTAGGCCTAAACAGATTAGGGGTACAGTCATGACATAGGCTAACTAGGCCTGTATGCCTATGGGTATGATCACCCCACTCCACCAGGGTGACAGACATGACCATAATGACAGGGGCTTCCATAATAGGCCTATGACCACATCTTGTCAATTGGATTCAACCAAATTAAAGTATATTTTTTGAGAATCATACAAGTGAAATCCCCCCCCCTCACCACCATCACCCCTGCAGGAATTAACTCTAATTATCCTGGATCAGGAGGGAGGAATTCGTACTGACATAGACCTAATTATTTTTTTCAGCTGTTACAAAGTGCCTATCATGAATATTCACCTTCTGCAAGTACCACTGCCAGCGAAATTGAGATGGAATGTGAAAGTGACCATGATGACAGTGCCGGGCATATGACTGATGTCTTCTCTTTCCCCACAGCAACCAGTGCCTATGGCAGATAATTTTATAGACATGTCTGTAAATATCTTTTGCTAGCTTTCCTCTCCCCTTCAGTCAAATGATCTATCTATTCTCTTTGCTACATAGGCCTGTTTTATTGTAACCTATCTCAGATAAAATAAATTGTAATTCATGAATCCTTGAAACTTTTGCCTGTAAATATGAAGCTTGGCATCCAAATCCGATAAATCTTCTTCACTCGATGTGAAGTCACTTTCGTATCACTGGCCATGTCCACGAATGTAAACAACCCTTACGTCATCAGTTGTCCTAGCGGTGGAAAATGTAACTACGACATTGAAAAGTTCGTCTGTTATCAGACACTTTTAAGATCATGCTATTTGGATAAAATCAAGGTTTTAAGATGCTGGAAACGTGCATTTTAGTGTTCTAACTTCTTCTAAGTTATGTTTTTATACGTGAAATATTAAAAGAAAATCCAAAACCTTCTCAACTGACCTAGAGGGTACGAACTAGATAAATAGCAAAACATGCATTGTATAAATTTTGCCTTTTTATTATAATCTTATCATGCCATCTATTGTAAGTTAGAGGTGCAAGTATAATGCGCCAAAACTCATAACAAAACATGTAGAAGGGGCTACCTTACCTATACGGCGCTATTCATTGTTAGAAATTCCACCATTGTTTAAAAGAACTGCAATGCCATCTATTGACGTGCATCCTACTTATTGTATAAGTGGGCGGAGCAAAGAAAGCCAGGAAAAAGGCCTTCCGTAAGCAGGAGGAACGACCCAACTTACGTGTTGCGGTTTTTTTTTTTTAACAAATTTCCACCCTGTGTGGAGCGAACCAGGAAAACAGGCATTGTGATTTCGTCTTTTTAATCTTATTATGCCATCTGCAAGTTAGGAACAAGTACAATTGTGCCAAAACATGTGGGAAGGGCTACCTTACTTAAACAGCGCTATTCACTGATAGAAATTACATCATCATTTAAGAGAACTGTCATGCCGTCTATTGACGTGCGTCCTACTTGTGTAGGCGAACGGAGCAAAGAAAGCCCGTGAAAAGGACTTCTGTAAGCAGAAGGAACGACACAGGTTATGCGTTGCCGTTTCTGAACAAATTTCCACCCTGTGTGGAGCAACTAGTAGTTTTTTTTTTTTTTTTTTTTTTTTATCTTATCATGCTATTGCAAGTTAGGAACAAATATAATTGTGAACATGTAGGAAGAGCTACTTTATTCATACGGCGATATTCATTGATAGATACTCCGATTCGAACACCGGACACGGTAGGTGGCGGTTGCTTGGATAAGCTCTGCTACTGATCTCCATTTTTCGCAAGATATACGGTGTTCCTGTTATTCGGAGTTGACCGGAGGCTGTATTAAACTCAGTGCACAGTTCAGTGTTATCAGTGAGCTTGATTGTTGTGGAACTTGGCCGAAATAGTGATTAATACTCGGGGATGGCCTCCCTGATCGAATTCCTCAAATTTGCGCATGCGCAGTGCGAGGTGTTTTACGCAGGTACCCACGTCATGGCTACGTCACTCACCTGGTAAAACTGCTCAAGTTACAAGCGCTGCAGACTTGCCTCGTAAAATGGAATACACAGGTCCCGGCTCCCCTGCAAATATTGAGCGATGATGACGACTTGTCACTGGAAAACTGGACTCGTCTTGGTTGTCTCGATCACCGACAAATGGCACCTGTCAGTCCAACCCCCCCAGCCTATGGATTTCACCAACGCTTCCGCAAAGCGTCACATAGATAACGATTCCGATGCCAATAGCGAAATGTCATCTCCCGCTGCCAAGGCCACCAAGAGTGACAAGACTCTGCCTCTACGAGACACTACTACACCCATTCCATCACGACCTGTTACGCAGAATGCACCTCCCCTACCCCCACCTTCACCTACTTCCTTGCCTTTGCCCTCCGTTCCGAGTATGTCAAACTGCAATTCAGAGGGAACCCAGGAGTTAATGAGAAACTACGATGGCTTTCCGAAGTCGTAAGAATGTTTGGTCTTAATCGAGAATTAACCGAGGACAAAATGTCAGCTGTCACATCTAGTTATGTCTACATATCGAGACGCCGACAGGTCATCATAGATGGGGCCAAGGATGGGGCGATTTTGTCGTTACCTCTTGATATACAAGATTCTGCAGATAGACTGCGCAAGTTCCCCACATATCTCATCACTCGATATCCTGTTGATGTTGAGCCATCCTTATCCAGGGAACTAACAGGAGTATATTCTGTGCGCCGCTTTCTACAGAATAAGGTACCCATCAACAGACTTGTAATTACGTGGAGCCTACCTGACCCGCCCCCATCCCATATTAACTTTTCTTTCCTTCCTTGCCTACCATCATGTGAACTCCGCAAAATGCCTGACGAAAAGCCATGGTGCTTCAAATGTTGGGATATTGGTCATATTTCTCGGTATTGCAATGCCCATGAAAAGTGTGCATGGTGCTCAGCTGAACATGACTCACGTTCCTGCCCTCATCGTACTCCTACAGCAACCACAATACCTACCTCTGCCTCAACACCATCGACAGATTCACCAAAACCACCTACACCAGACAAGTCGCAATGAAAATGCGCGCGATGCCAAATGCCTGGGGTTAATGTGTGGCATGGATGTGCCAAACGAGTACGCTCGGCTCCGAGTACGCAAACTCCGCCGCCACCATCCACTGCTGCCGCCTCTCGGCAGACCAGGTGGACGGACGTTTCGGCCATGCATGTTTCGGCCACTGAGGTTTCAGCCAGAACTCTGCAGGGTGGGACGTTTCGGCCAGTCCTCCTAAGTATTTTTTGTTAATTCTTTTAATAATATATTCTCTTTCAATAATAAATAAATAATAATAGCAACATTTGGAGGACTGACCGAAACGTCCTACCCTACAGAGGTTCTGGCTGAAACGTCTGTGGCCGAAACATCCTACATTCATGGATTACATACATCTGCTCGAAGAGAGTTGGTGCAGTTTCAAAAGTGCCGTCTATATACAATGTGTCGGATTTGGCTTTATGACGCAGTCCATCCTCAGTTGCAAACACAATGCTGCGGTTCTTTGCTTTGTTTCCATTGTCGTAGATGAGGAAATGTTTAGGATATGTTCCACCGGTCGTCTTCCAGTCGCCTTCAATGGTCAGGTCTTCTAAGGCCGATGGTGCCCGTGGGCGCGCAGCTTGTCATTTCCACCGGATACCTCTTTTAACGGTGTCTAACTGACCAAGAGCCTGTCTTCCCCCAGCACATATTCCATTAATGTGGTCAATCAGAACCTGACTAGTACTTGCCCTGCTGGTTGCTGAATGATCAGTTGATGAAATCATTGTTTGGATTTCCAAGTCAGTGGTGGCTTTTCCTTGGCATGACTCCGATGTTCTTTTACAACATTCCCATCGTATAGTCTTGGAGCTGGTAGCCTTCTTGGTATACATATGGCCAAAGTAGCATAACTTTTGTCCACCCTTGTTGTTACGTATGATTTCCATGATGATCTAGTGACAGTAACATTTGATCGCTGCTTTATAGGCAAACACTATGAGCTCACAGGGTAAAGTCTTTCCTGGGTTTTTGTCCGCTTCTCTTATTGTGGAAGTTTTGTGGTGGATTTTTGTCCACTGGGGTTTTGTCCGTTGGGTTTTTCGACTCGTCCCGGGACAGCACTTACCCATGTCGGGTCCCTGCTCCAATACAGGCAAGGCCACAGCCTAAGCACGAAATTCTGTACACTAAACTTCCGGTTTTTATCAACTTCCAAGATGAGACCAAAGCAGCCAGGAGTGGAAACTGTAATTCAGTGCAAGGAAAGGTTAACTTTTGGAACTGGGCCAAATTATATGATAATGAAAAAGGAACTAGGTCAAATTATATGATAATGAAAAAGGAACTAGGTCAAATTATATAATAATGAAAAAAGGAAAAACATGCCAAGAAATTAAATAATAGCAAAGATGTCAAAAGATAAAAAACTAGGAATTTTAATCAGGGACGATCTATTACCAGATAGTCATAGAAATAACAGGAGACACTTGAAATTTGGCGAAAAATACAAAATACTATTTAACTACATGGAAGAGGAAACGAAGGAGAAAATAATTCCACTTCGTCCTAGACTGAAAATGGGTCACCACACCTAAAGAAGATTAGAGAGAATACAGAGTGGCAACCAAAATTATCCCGAGTCTAAACAAGATATATATATATATATATATCCATTATACATATATGTATATATATATATATATATATATATATATATATATATATATACATATATATATATGCATATATATATACATATATATATATATATACATACATATATATATATATATATATATATATACATATATATATACATACATATATATATATATATATATATATATATATATACGTATATACATACATATATATATATATATATATATATATATATATACATACATACATACATATATATATATATAAAATATATATATATATATGTATATATATATATATGTATATATATATATATATAATATATATATATATATATATATATATATATATATATATATATATATATATATATATGTATGTATATATAAATGGAATTTACTTCATGGGAAGACCGAAGAGAAAAGTAACATGATGATGATATATCAAAGAAAGGTATTGAACAAAATTAAGAGATTTTGCTGAAATGAAAGATCAACAAGAAATCATAATAAAGAATTGGATGAGCAATATTTTGGGAGGATGTTTGAAAGTATAGTTTTCCACACAGACTATGAAACAAGTCGGATGAAAACATAATCCAACATAAATGAGGTTGAGGTAAAATTCATGAATGGAGGCAAAGAGACGGCATCCATAAGAACAGCTTCACTCCCGCACACTACGACTAGGTAAACAAAACTAGGAATTTATCTGCCAAGGCATTTTCCCCGATTGAACGAAGCTGAGAGAACTTGACGGAGGTAGATTGAACCTAGAAGTTGGAGGCAACAATGAAGAACAAAGTTGCAGTGTCACAGCAGATGAAAAAAAAAAAAAAAAGGCGAGAAGCAGGAAGATTGATCAAAAGGAAAAAACCTGCAGCGACAGAAACTTGGTCTAGCTGAACAGGTAAAAAGCATCCATGGACTTTGACACAGATCAAAGAGAACAGATTCAAGACAAAAATCTGTAAAACCCAGAACATTAAAACAGTGCAATAAAATTGACAAAAACACTGTGATTGTTTTGGTGACACCGATTTATCACTTTGACCTACGGGCGGTTTGGTAGTTTGAGAAATGCCAGATAAGCATTGTCAAGAGTAAAGCTCAAACAGCTGACTTAATGTCAGACAGGCAAAGTCGAATTTTGTTGACAATGCCATACAAAACGGCAGCGGCAACTTGGATGATATCAAGTTATTAAAAATAAATACAAATAACCAACACTTTCATCTTCCATTTTTTTCTTTTTTCCTTCTTTTCCTTCTTATTTTTCTTCTTGTTCCTCTTTTTATATTAAAGGGTTCTATGAACACTTATCCAATTCACGGATAGACTTTGGGTGATAGGTTTCAAAGGTTAGTATCATGGTATGATGTGGATCTTACACCGATGGGATCAAATATATCTTCCTTCGACGGCTCTCGAACGTGTCTATCTTCCAAACGCAGTATGACCAAAAGAGTTTAATATATATGAGACGAATGAACACAAGTGGCTGAAAGAAAATGCGATTTTACAAAGCCGATCTGTCTGGTAAAATGGACATGACCAAAATCCCAATACTTGGCCAAATCCATTATCCAGTAATTATTTGATAGACAGATTGTCGTGGAGGAGGAAAAATAATGAGAAAATAGGAAGGGGTAGATGGCCATAAGCTTACTACCAACATGGACCCAGAGGCGGAAGGAGAACATAAAGATAAAGGACTCGGGATAAAACCGGATAGCTGTTTCGTGTAGGTGAAGTAGAATGAAGACTTTGTGGCAAAAAATTTAAGGTAAACATAAAATACAAACAAAAAGGAACGCACAAGGATCAACGCTGACATGGAACTAGTGTGTGTGTGTATGTGGGGGGAGGCAGAATGGAGTAAAGCAGGGGGAAATTGTTCTGAGTAGTAGGAAGGCCGGAGAAATGGAAGATGATAGGCAATCAAGATACCGTAAAAATTAAACCGGTCAGAGAAGGATAGGGGTGAAATGGGGAAGGGGGGAAGGCGTTCAAAATAGCAACAGATTCAATATTGCACAAGAAAGGGAGGAGGAGCACCGGAATGTGTTCAAAGGATTTTTAACACACAGATTGATAAATGGGAGACGAAAGGAAGAAACAAATTAGGACGTGAAAGAGAAAGAAATAGAAAAGATACAGGAAGAAATGATGAAAAAGGAGAAAGGGTAGGGCGGGCACAAGAGAATAGAACAGGTGAGGAGAGGGAGGAGATGAAATCAAGGAGGAAGACTAGTTTAGAGTTGATGAATATGATGTTGAATGTATAGAAAGTTGAATAAAAACACTGATTCAGAACGAGGACTCATTCAATGAAAAGAGTAATGTCAGGATAAAAAAGTTAACTGTGAGGAATAGCATTTTTCAATTTTAACACTAGCCCCTCATAATGAGAACTTTTTAACTACAATATGTACATTAAGTAAAGTTTATATAATTTACCACCTTTCAGCAAGTATTTTTTCTTCTTATACAACTTCATGCCTATCGACGGGTTTCACCCACGTGACTGTTGCGTGACGTGTCGTTAATCCGCCATGTTGGATGTCTAGTATTCTTCGCATCGTTAGTGTTTACATTGTTTATGATGTGCTTAATTTGTGGCCACAACTACAGTATAACAATAATAAGTGTTTCATCTTGACCTAGACTATTGAGAAGTGACAGGATACTAGTAGAACCAGGTTATGTGCAGGCCCCTACAAGGGGAGGGGCAGGGGGGGGCAATGCCCCGGGGCGGCACTTTTGGTGAAAAGAAGGTAAAGGAAATTCCCCCTAATGTACTTTTAATGCATGACTTATTTATCATGAGTTGTGTGTATGAATGATGTGTGTATAAACGTTGTTTTGTGGATGAATGTTACATGTGAATCGTGCTAGTGACCAACAGATGTGGAAGGTGATGGTAGTGGTGGTGTGTGTGGGGGGGGGGGAGCGACACTTACCCATGTCGGGGGCCTGGATATGTGTAGAAAAAGAAAGTCCCATACCCAGGCATCCATTGGCAAGGCATGGGAGATGGTTCACGTAGGCATTATGTTCTGCACACAAGCCATCCCGGCTCAAGCAGGAACTTCAATAAAAAAAAAAAAAAAATGAAAGGCGCATGGGTGCTAAATTGGAGCTTCAGGAGTACCGCATAAGGAAGTATTGACCAGTTTATATAAAATATAATCAGGTTATCAGGACTCAAGATGGCAGTGCTCTCACCAATAAATTATGTAGGATACATTACCATGTTATGCTTTCATTAACCTTGTCATTACCAAAGGGGTGACAGAGTGATAGCCTGGCGACAAACATAATAATTAGTAAAAGTATATTCAGGAGAGATTGTTCGTCGCAGGAAAATGCGTTCAAACTCGTAGTCTGTTTACTTTCTGGAAGATATATAGTTTCGTGTTAACTCCTTATTTTCCTTTACAGCTTACCAATGTGGATGTGAATAGAAATATTCTCATTACTATTGTTGTAGTTAAATGCCGCATGTCTGTCATTGCCTAGAAAGGTATTGTCGGGGTTGTGCGAATTTAAATTGACTTATGTAAAACAATGGAGTAACAAATAAAAACAAGACATGTGACTACATATTTCTTGGAAGTTTTCTCAAACAGTTTCAAATATATATTTTATATATATTAAAATATTATTATATATTATATATAAATATATATTAAATATATATATTAGATATATATAAATAAATATATATTATAAATTATATATATATATCATATATATATATATATATATATATATATATATTATAAATTATATATATATATATATATATATATATATACATACATATATATATATATATATATATATATATATATTTAGAGGGCAGGATAGATAAGATGGGGGAGAGGGAGGGAGGGGGAATTTGGGGGTTTAGTGGAAAGAAGGAAATGGAAGGAAGTAAGAGTTATGATAGATGTGGGGCAGAACCCACTTGCTAAGTTAATTTATAGTCTTTTGGACTTTTTAGACTTATATATATATATATATATATATATATATATATATATATATATATATATATATATATATATATATATATATATATATATATATATATATATATATATTAAATATATATTATAAAATATATATTATATATATAATCATATTATATATAAATATATATTTTATATATATAGTTTCAAATATATATTTTGAAGGTGTGATCGTATAAGGGGTACTTTAAGTATCCAATCTTGTTATTTTTATAGTATACACGATTAAGAGTGTTTTGTGTGAATGATGTCCATTATGAGGTTATGCCGAAATGATTACTTGAATTACGCAATATTTGGTCATTTTTAGAGATACTAAAAAAAAAGGACAAATTTGCTACGCATCCTAGCCTGATTTAACCTTGAACGCAACTTATCTCTAGGACCGAGTTGTATTTCTGGGCCACCACAACCTTGCCAGACTGCAAAAACCCTAGCTGGAAATTGTGTCCCTCCACACACACACATACACATCAACTATTATAGTGCATTAGCAAATGAATATTCTCGTTCAAAGGGTAAAGTTTGTACAGCATAAACACATATTGGCAAATGTAATCTAATGTATTCGAATATCGTAATGGAACATAATCTATCGCAATTTGGCCACATGTATAATGTAATCTGACTCAATCTAAGATAATTTCACCTGCATTGAGTTTTAAGTGAGAAATTGTTTTATTTAGGCTTTCTGATACATGTATTAGTACAACCCAACCATCTCTGGGCACATACACAGCTGATCAGTTAATTTGATATTAATAAATATTCCTCTAAATGCTAAAGATAAGATAATAGTAAATATAGTGCTCGAAATTTCATAACATATCAAACAATATTTTAACAGGCGTCAGCAAAATATAGGGTTGTAAACCAGGTACCCTCTAATATAACTTACATTGTAAGTCCATTTTCGATGTGTTATGATTCTAAATATTAAATAATGCTTATTTCTGACAAACTCTGTCACCTAAGAAGAAAAATACCAACCTGGTATGAAATGGGCACTGCAGTCTGGAGTAGAGTTGGCTCTACAACTGCAATCCATCTCTCCCTTCTCTCGGTCTTAGAGGGACAACGATAACATTAGAGGTGTGCACACTTCTCTTGTCTGTTACTGCAGCCAACAGCTACACAAAATATCTCAATTTTTCTGACAAACTCCGAACTCTCTCTATCTATCTCTGTGTCTGTAACTCGCGTTAAACTTCCAATATGTCTGACCCCACAGTGAGCACGTGACCTGTGACGTCACATGAAACCCGTGAATTCTGTGCTTTGATTCTACTGGAAATTAGAATAGAAAAGTGCCACAAGGCCTGGGTGGCCGTACGTAGTCTTGGATATTCGTACGATCGAAATCAGTCTTTTTTTCAATTACAACAGAAAATGGGTGCAATTAAAGTGGTTGCATCTTGTCAGGGTCTAGTTTTCATTTGTCGGGTGACAGTCGTACGTAGGGTGGCCCAGACGTCCTCCTTTAGGCCGGACAGTCCTCCTTTTGAGCACTTTGTCCTCCATCCGGCGCAACCTCACGCCGGACGTACATTTGTCCTCCTTTCTTGGGGTGTGACAAAAGTAAATTAATAAAGATTAGATAAATAAACAAATAAATAACCCTAGGAATACAATAATGTCGTACAATTAAATTATGTGGGAGTACCCAGGCCAAGGTCAACGTTGGAACTCGACAGCCGAAGTAGACAGGAACTGCACAGGACCAATGCTGTGAACGTGTGATTGCATGATTCATATCTCATACATTGGGCTGTAGTCCTGAGGTGGCTACGGTGCAGTGCAGTTTGGCAATTCATTTATGAGATTAAGGAGTCTGAAAATGCCTAAAAGAAAGACTTTGTTTAACTCTGACTGAGCCAAAGACTTGGGCAATCAAAATGGGGATACAACTAGGTTTTGTGTTGTAACTGTAAGATATACAGGTATTTGTTTTTGTCGGTTTCGTTAGATATGAAAAATATTATTCACTTTCAGTTTATATATATATATATATATATATATATATATATATATATATATATATATATATATTACTGTATATTATAATCATCGATATACAGTGTCCTTTTTGGAAATTTGGAAATGGCCACCCTAGTCGTACGATTACCGTGAGACCAATCTTGAGTGTTCATTAATTTTTGTGACTGATCGTAGGATCCTCCCGTTTTACGACAGTTGCGCGACTTTTGTGCGAGTGGACCGATTGCACGGTTATTTGCACCAAGATCTAAGAATATAAGGTCTAACCACTTCCGACCGAATTTCGAGGCAGTTGGCGCAGCGGGCCCGTGAACGTCACCTGGCTGTTCAAAGTGGGGTTAGCGGGTCCTATAGCTGTCAGTTGAAGCTGGTCCGTCGTTCGAAAATGACGTCGCCTTCGCTCGCATCGCTCCACGCAATTAGTTATATTCTGACAAATATTATATAAAAAATATATAAAATATTATAATTCCTGTCTATATATATGAATATATAATATATATGATATATAATATATATATATATATAATATATAAAATATTATAGTTCCTGTCTTCCTTGGCGTTTCACAGTTTTCTTCAGTGTATCACAAAGAGAAAATGGACTCAGCCAAATGACGTCAGAAGCTGCGCAGAAGAATGTAAACGGTCTGACCTGTATATTTAGACCTTGATTTGCACCATAAGCAGGATTAGTCGTACGGTTCCACAACATAGCGGAGTCGTAAATTGCTGTGCGTCGGCCAGCCTGGATATTTATTGCCACGAACTTATCTCCCTCAAGATACAACCCCATGAATTCAGGTGAAGACCTCATTCACGGGCAGTTAATAGAGAGCAACAAACACGCATAGTTTTTGCTCTGTACATTTTAATTATAAATGTTCACAGCACTATGTAAAAACATAATACCTGTACTCGAATTCAACACAATTGTTTTACACTGCACTCGCAGACAATATATCACCACTGACAAGATGGGGAACTTTCACTGGCTAACTAAATCCATTTAACATAACAATAAACTTAAATAATAATGGTCTGAGGGGAACCAAGTGGTTCCACCAAGCTGAATGACTGAATGGCTGGACACCGTTTGCCACATTAAAGCAAACCAGCATGCATACACATGAAGGTGTTCCATACATTTTCATAATGATGCGTAGTCACTATGCATCATTATGAAAATGTATAAACATATGCCTGTTATATAGTATCACCTATCGCAACAATATATATGGGGTTCGTTCAACTAGTATCTATACACTTCGATTCCAGTTCAGCTTCAATAGCAGCTCCAGCTCCAATTTACTTTGTGTAAAGTCCACTCAATAAAATCTTCACTAAGCGTGCATTGTATAAATGCACCACCGGGCACACAATCACGATAGGTTGCAACTGTTGTGCAATTACTCACAACCAGTCGTGCATAGTCTTGGGTAGTTGTATGATAGTCGTGTGGTTAGTAGTGCTTTCAGTTGACAAGTCTTTTATAGGTCTTAAGACTAGTCTTGCAATATGACTGCTAGACTCAAATCACAGGATATATCTACGACTGATGTAAAAGTAAGGCAAATTGTAAATGGGTTGGGTCATAAGGTAGTTTAACACAAATGTTGTATTGAGGTCTGGAGGTGCCAGGTAAGGGTGGAGGAATGTGATAGCTCAGTCATTTGATGATTCTGGAATCTGGATGACATTGCACTTGTGGTTGATCCTGAAGAGATGCTGGAACAGATGGTGACTAAGGTTATGAATGGAGAAAATTGAGAGTAAATGTTAGCAAACATGTAACACTCAAGGTGTACAAGGACGTAATGAAGGTAGCATGTTGGCTGTAAGCATGAATAGCAAGGGTCAGAAAGAAATGGAGAGTTAGTGTTTGGAGTTGAATGTGGCAACGGGCAGGTATTAAAAGTCCAAGAAATCTTAGAGGCACTTCTACTGTGATAAGTGGTTATTTTGTATGCTTTTAAATGTTTTGTGGTCCTCTACCAATAATTATGTATCACCTAAAATATTTGTTTTTTCAGATTATGTCCTAATTTGTCTAAATTGGGCCAGACATTTTTGTCAACAGCAGTTACCATGGCTAGGTTGCTGCCATCACACAGTTGTTGAATATATATATATATATATATATTTATATATATCACTCACTCTGCTGGATCTTGAACCTCATGTAGATTCTGGTCCGCCAACAGTAAGCCTCTCCATGTCATTCAGTCCTGTGCTGCTTCCATCCGGGTTGCTTTATTCATTCCTCTTTTGTCCATCTCCACATCCACACCATCCATCCATCTCATTGTAGGTCTCCCTTTGGGTCTTCTTCCAGGCATTCTACCCATCATAACTCGTTTTGGAATTCTATGGTCCTCCATATGCACCACATGCCCAGCCCATCTCAATTTTGTTCTACTTATAACATCTGTTATTTTCTCTTGTTTAGTTATTTCTCTCAGCTCAGTATTGTGTTGCCCTCTCCACCTATTCTCATTTTCATCAAAAACTGGTCCAGTAATTCTCAAACACCAGTAGTCTTTGTTCCATTTGTTTTAAGCTCCATGTCTCACTTACATATAAATCTATAGGTCATAGGATTGTATTCTAGATTCTTAATTTTGTATTTCTTGATATACTTTTCTTCTCTAATATTGGTACAAGGTTAAAATAACATCTGTTTGCTGAAGCGATTCTTACATTTATTTCTATCTTCATCACGTTTCTATTTGTTACTGTTGCACCTAGATATCTGAAAATCAATTATATTCATTGGATAATGTTTTTTTGGCATTTGTATGTATTTTCTGTATATATGCCATGTTATTTCAATGTTTTTAGAGAAAAAATAAATTACAACAAATATTACTGAATGTCCCTAAAATTGATAATCACATTACATCGGTGATATAGTCAACACAACACTCGAGTCATCACAAGATACAAATATTCAATTATCCAATAAACATATTTTATTTTCTCCACACCATTCCAGTCAAATATCATAATCTATGAGATGCCCCCTCCCCCCCAAAAAAAAATTGCAGAATCTCCTGAAACTTCCTTGAACCTTCACCACCACCCCTGAACTTTCTTGAACATCCTAGCTGGTACCTTCCAGAGCATTCCTGAGCCTCCCAGGAACTTTTTTGGCACCTGTGGTCAGAGGCCACTAAAGACCAAAGGCAAAACAGGGCTCAGCACAACCAGTGATTCATCATTCCTTAGATAAATAATTTATATTTGCTATGTTTCTGCATAAGAAGGAGTTTTGTATATATAATATATAGTACACCTTACTTCAAACAGGGATTTCAAAATGAAACAACAAATCAAGTTAAGTTTGGCCATATTATTGTAAACATCAAGCTTTACAGTGGGTTCCATAAATAATAAACTGGAATTATTGTACCATAACACAATATCCATTATAGATATGAGTAATTGTCAAAGCCAGATAAAAGTGGCGTAAGCTCTGACACCACATCATGTGGAACAATGGAATCTTTCGATAAGTGAGGAAAAACGTGCGCCTGCTGTATCACAATCATAAATGTATTATCCGCAACTCAGTGAATAAGCTTTTGATTAAACTTACATAGTTTTTCTTTCTAAAATAAAAACTAATAGAATGAATATCAATATAGA
Organism: Oratosquilla oratoria; assembly: GCF_046742065.1. Classification (NCBI taxonomy): domain Eukaryota; kingdom Metazoa; phylum Arthropoda; class Malacostraca; order Stomatopoda; family Squillidae; genus Oratosquilla; species Oratosquilla oratoria. The sequence continues at coordinate 32,804,765 of NC_134777.1, read as the reverse complement.
CAACTACTCCAAACATAACTATAAGTAACTTTATAACTAGTTAAAATGACAATGCTACTTAGGATCTAAAATCTTTGGTTTCTTTACCCCTGGATCACATCTTGTCATTCGCTTATCGTCTACAAGAGATTATCACCTTGAGAGATAATTCCAAGACGAAGCTGTACAAGCCCCAGCTTGATCTGCCATGCAAGGACAGGCCTCAATGTACTGTGAGATTCAATCAACTGAAATGCATCATATACAAAGCGTCTACTGTTTAATACCATTTCCTTAACAGGTCATGTGAGCATTGTCCACATACTAGGTTTCAAAATGCCTAGACGGTCAAGCTGGGAGGGTTATGATGCCTCTACAACAACATAAGGCCACAACCTTGCATGGCAAACATAATGGCTATTGAACAACAACAAACTTATTTTATTTCCATTGGCTCTTCGTCTGTTATTCCATCACATGGAAAAGGCTTTTGAAGCCAATGTGGAAACTTCCTGTGACATCACTGACTATTTGTGCCCCAGGAAGTTGCACTAACAGTGATGTACTTCAGAGTAGTCACCTAGCTGGCCCCATGTAGTTTTTTCACCTTGATCCTTGAAGAACTATAATGAAATGAATGACCTTGGGTAATTAATTACACTCAAAGGCATTTTGTGCCATACTTATCGGTACACATGATGTATATTCACAGCTTTACTTACATGGTGTACACAACTTGCATACACTAGGTCATGTAATCAGAATGTGGTCATCATCATTGTAATGATGGTGATGGTACAATGCTGTACAAAGTAGTGCAGTGCAATGTGCAGCATGCCGACCGTCACCAGCCACTATGTGAGAGTAAGATGTTGGAGGTGTGTGGTAGGCTCATTTACTATGTGAAGTGTCCCTACCTAAACCCTGCCCTCCCTCCCCCCCATACCTTTCTCCCTATGTACTGAAAGTGGTGAAACTACAAAGTGCTGTAGGCCTGGCACTTAAAATACAAGACCTGCTGCCCATATATATCTTATACCACAATGTACATGACACTTCTAAGAGTACACGCAGGAGAACAAGAGAAGCAACAGGCTCCCATATGAATTGTGTTCAACTTCTAAGCTGCATCTGTTAGAAAGATGACTCATATGGGAGTAAGAGCCTTTTTTAACTTGTTTATGTCTATGTCTATCTGTGATACCTGTGGTCTGCAAAATACCATTCTTAGCCTTTCCGTTCCATGAAGCTATAAAAATATGACAGATTCTGAGAGCAAGAGAATGGCACTGCATGTTTCCTTGAAAGATGATGATTCCAAATGTGAACAAGGATTTGTGAGGACACGAGGTGTATTCATGCGGGGACAGTGGATGCTGCAGCAGCCCTGCCACACAATATGCTTCCGCAGTTCACCAAGTTATTCACTGCCCACCTGCCATGACATTACTTGGTTACAGTAATGTGGCCAGGGCTAGGACACATGAAACTTTTAGATGAAATATCTGGAGCTACCAACATGAGAAGAAAGTCATGCATGATTATGTAACATCAAGTACAGACATTACATACCTAGTCCGTATATTATATGCTGACCATGATAATATGCAATTGTATGCAAGCATATTCAACACTTACACTGCAGCTTTCATACAAGATGGGTTAATGTTCTTTTTTTTACATTCAAGAATTATAGTTTCGAATGTTATGTCAACTGAAAATTTTAAACCTGGGTTGAATAAAGCTACTTATCCATAATGAAATAGCTCTGTGAAAACATTTGCCTGAGGCAATAAAACAACTCAAAAAAGACAGCTAAAGCAATGAAGCGTGGTTGGGGTTGCTTCTACAAACTTTGCTGCCAAAACCAAAAAGAATGTTAGGGCCTATGGTGGGATATTGGGGATTTTTCTCAGTTACAAGACCACTAGAGATATGACACCTTTCACTTCGCAATAGCAGGAGGCACAGAGAGTGTTGTGGGTTGACTGCCTCCAGAGGTGTGTCGTGTACGTCGACCCAATTTCGATCTAGTGTAAAGATGAGAAGAAAAATATATTGAGTATATTAATAATTGTCTTAGGGTATAAAACAGTACTATATAGCTGTATTATGTGCAAGGAAGCATTCATTCTTGCAGTCGTGTTTCATAACCAGATTTTTATCATACAGTACAATATCTATTTTAATACCAAATGTATTAAAGTTCGCCTTAAAACTGTGTATATTTCAAGGATACACTACTTCAAATGGCAATAAAGCTTTATTTGAAATCCACTTTTTATGCAAATTTTTACTCATTTTCATTAAATGCATTAAATGCATTTTTTTTGTTAATTTCTTTTCTCTAAGGCAACAACTTTACTAGACAGAGATATCTATACAACTGTTAACACATATTTGAAAGCCTGCATTTGGTTATAATCATGACAGTCAATGGAAAAAATATACTTACTAGGCAACTAGCTAACTTTGAAGTCTCATAATTTGTGACAAAGAATATCACATAAAAGCATTTCATTGAAACATTTACTTTACCTGATTTGTCCAGCAAGAAGAGGGTTGATTGCATACAACCAATCATGTACCTCCTTGTCTCCTAAGGTCTGTAGCAGGAAGCCACGTTGTTTTGTCACCACACTAGGATAAGGAAAACAATAAGATGAGTAAAATGATCAGTTTGCATAATTTTACCGCTTGATCCAAATCACTATATCAACTGATTACCAATCTATGTGAGATAGAGCACAGATTCTTGAACCTCAAGTTTTCTACTTTTTATATATATTGCAAGTACAGTACACAATATATATATACATATATATATATGTGTATATATATATATATATATATATATATATATATATATATATATATATATATATATATATATATATATATATATATATATATAAGAACAAGATGATGTTGAACAGGATTGAAATAAAACTGTAATCCACTTTCAGAGAAAAATAAGCTGAGGTATAGAGGTATCCGCATATTCTGACCACTATCTGTGGTCCTCTTCAGCAGATATGTACAGTATATAGTAAACAAGAATATATACAAAAAAAGGATGCACATTGGTGGAAGAAGACGAGTCTCATGTCACATGCCCTTGACGAGGTCAGGCATATGATTGACAAATATTGGTTCAGACAGGTATTGAGTTCAACTTTAGAGATTAATTTATCAAGTGCCAACACAGACACTTGGACCACTGAGCAAACCCTTCAAGATGGATCATCAAAATACTCTACCAACCAACAATCCCTACACACCCCACAGAAGAAGAAGAAGAAGAAAAAATATATATATATATATATATATATATATATATATACACACACACACACATACATAATAATAATAAACCGAGGTACAGAGGTATCCATATATTTTTATCACTATCTGCAGTCCTCTTCAGCAGATTGGTACAATAAATCGAGAACATGAATATAACAAAGAAAGAATATACAGGTAGTTCTCGTTTTGTGCGTGTTCTGTTTGTGCGAATTCGCTAAGATGCGACATTAAAAATATTATAATTAATTAAAATTGTGCGATCTGTTCGCTAAGATGCGATTTGCCCCAACCGCATTTCAAACAGTGCGCCAGATACGTAGTTCCGCTGCCTGCCGACAGGCGGCCGCTCCCGCTCCCAGTTCAATGTTTACAGCCCTCTCGTGTGTTTGCAGTCACAGCCAGTCCAGCCACTTTACTCATTCGTCAAAATGGCCCCAAAACGTCCTTCATCTTCTCCTGGAACCAGCAGCGGCCCTCCAGCTAAGAAAATACAGCGCAAGTCACTCACTCTGGCTAAGAAAATGGAAATTTTGAGCCGGTATGACCAAGGACAAAAAACTTCGATCGGTAGCCATAGAAACATCTTAATAAACAGCTCACTCAAAGAAGGTAAGATACCCGAGGACTGGAAAAACGCTAACATTGTACCAATACACAAAGGAGGAAACAAAGAAGAACCCACCAACTATAGGCCAGTATCACTAACAAGCACCATTGCCAAAATTTGTGAGAAAATAATCAAGAATAGATGGGTAAAACATCTGGAAGACAATGACATATTAAACCCAAGACAATTCGGATTCAGACAAGGAAGATCATGCTCCACAAACTTAATATGCTTTTACTCAAGACTAATAGACATAGTGCAAGAAAGAAATGGATGGGCTGATTGTGCATTCCTAGACTTGCAAAAAGCCTTTGACAAAGTACCACACAGAAAACTACTAAAAAAACTGGAACACATAGGAGGAATACAGGGAAACCTACTAAAATGGATAGAGGACTTTCTGACTGGTAGAAAGATGAGAGTAGTGCTCAGAGAAAAATATTCAGACTGGAAAGAGGTGATCAGTGGAGTACCGCAAGGATCTGTGCTGGCACCAATAATGTTTGCTATCTATATGAATGACATGGATGAGGACGTGAACTGCTACATGAGCTTCTTTGCCGATGACGCCAAACTGCTAAGGAAAATAGAAACTGATGAGGACTGTGAAGCACTGCAAGAAGACCTAAATAGGGTATGGAACTGGAGTCAGAAATGGGAAGTGGACTTTAATACTAAGAAGTGTAGCATAATGGAGTTTGGAAAAAGCAAAAACAGAATATCAGGAAAATATACAATTGGAACCAAAGAAGTAAAGAAAGTAGGATCCGAAAAAGATTTGGGAGTAATTATCACGAACGACTTGTCCTATGATATACAGATTAACAAAATTGTCGGGGAGACTTACAATTTGCTAAGATCAATAAAAGTGGCGTTTACATACTTGGACGAAGACATGATGAAAAAAATATTGGTTACATTGATAAGGCCTAGATTAGAGTATGCAGCGACATTGTGGTCCCCCAGTACCAAAAAGAATATAAAGAAAATAGAAAGAATCCAAAGAGCAGCTACAAAAATGGCACCTGCACTTGCAAACCTATCATACGAGGAGAGATTGGCTAAACTGGAGTTACCGACACTGGAGCAAAGAAGAGAGAGAGGTGACCTATTGACCATCTACAGAATCATGAAAGGCACAGAGGTACTCGATAGTGAGAACTTACTTAACTGGGACAAAAGAAACACAAGAGGACATGGAAAGAAAATAAAAAAACATAGCTATAGAAGAGAACTGAAGAAAAACAGTTTTCCTCATAGAGTTTTGGACACTTGGAACAAACTGGACAATGAAATAGTATGCGCAAAAACCATTCATGAGTTTAAAAACAAACTAGACACTGCAAGATACAAAGGCGGGACAACACGAGCATAGCTCCCCTTCCCGCAAAATACAACTAGGTAAATACAACTAGGTAAATATCCCATGCCTTGGGATTGGGGGAGAGCACACTGCGGCGCGTCCGAGACAATGCTGCAAAAATACGAGCAACTGTGGAAGCAGGTTCGTATAGGACATTGCAGAGGGTAGCCTACAGCAGATCGTCGGCCATGGAGAGGATCGAAAAAATGCTGGCGAATTGGATTCAACACCAGAACAAGAACAGCATTCCTGTTAGTTTGGCCATCATTCAGGAAAAAGCTAAAAGCCTCATTAACGACATCGAAGGAAATGACGGGCCAAATACATCCTTCCAAGCAAGTTCTGGTTGGTTTGCAAAATTTAAGCTAAGACACGGGTTTCATAACATCAAAATGACCGGAGAAGCAGCATCAGCAGACACAGAATCGGCCAGGAAATTCCCAGAGATGCTTAAGAAGACCCTGGAAGAAGGACAATACTCATCCAAGCAAGTGTTCAATGTAGACGAGACCGGCCTTTACTGGAAGAAGATGCCAGCGAGGACGTACATCGCACAGGAGGAGAAGACGGCGCCTGGTTTTAAGGCGTCCAAGGACCGCCTGACGCTGCTGCTGGGGGCCAACGCTGAGGGGGACTGCAGGCTGAAGCCTGTCCTCATCTATCACTCTCAGAACCCCAGAGCCCTTAAGGTAAGATTGGTTTATTTAATATTTATTTATTTATTCTACAGTTCTTATGTTGTTATTGTTATTGATTGTGTTAAATAATAAAATATTTAATACCGTTAATTAATCAGGGTTTGTGAAGTGTACACAAGTGACATTAAAAATACTTAGGTTTGTGATGCAAGCGACTGGCTTATACGTTTTCTTTGTTAAGAAAAAGGAGCGTGGCCACACCTTAATTCTCGGATAATTTGTGTGTTTCAGGGATATGACCGGGCTTTCCTGCCAGTCCATTGGTACGCCAACAAGAAGGGCTGGATGACTGGGAAAATATTCAGTGACTACTACAAGAACAAGTTGCACAGCGAGCTGAAAGCCTACTGCAACAAGGAAGGCATCCCCTTCAAGATCTTGTTGCTGGTAGACAATGCTCCCAGTCATCCAGCCAGTCTTGAAAATCTCAGCAACAACATCAAGCTGGCCTTTCTGCCTCCCAACACGACTTCTCTGCTGCAGCCCTGTGACCAGGGGCTGATTCAAACCTTCAAGTCCTACTACCTGAGGTCTACGATGGCTGCTGCAGTAAAGAAAACGAACGAGATGAACAAGACGCTGCGAGATTTCTGGAAGAATTTTACAATAAAAGATGCTGTAACCTTTATCAAGCAGTCCTGGGATGAAGTGCCAACGAAATGTCTGAATGGTGTTTGGAAAAAACTGTGTCCTCAGTTTGTTCATTCCTTCGAAGACTTCAATGTGGACGACATCGTTTCGAAGGCAAACAAGGACACAATCAGCTATGCCCAGGATTTAGGCCTTGATGAAGTGGAGGAAGAGGACATTGATCAACTGCTTCAGTCACACAGACAAGAATTGAGCAATGAAGACCTGCTGGACATCGAAGAAGAGAACAAGAGGGAAAGAGAAGAAGCAGAAGCGACGGCAGCGGCAAACAAGGCTGAGGGAGGACGGACGCTCACTGCCACTGTTATCAGTGAAGCATTAGGAAAAATAAAAGAAGGTTTTGCCATGCTGGAAGAACACGACCCCAATGTTGAACGAAGCACCACAATCACAAGAAAGTGTATGGACACACTTTTCTGCTACACTCAAATGCAGACTGAATTTCAAAAGAAAAACCGCCAGACCACCATGCTGGAGTTTTTCAATAAACCGCCTGTGCAACCAGTGACAGAAGAGGAAGAGGAAGTGGATGACCCTGAAGCTATAGGAGAGGAAGTGGAAGTGGAAGTGGATGTGCCAGAGGAGGTGGACAGCACAGACGAAGATGGCGAGTGACTGTGAGGGACTGTGAGAAGTGAGGGAGCATCGTGTTGAGTGTTAATGGGTGCTTTATTTACACTTTATTTACACATTAGTGTTACTTATAGGTTTAGAACTATACATTTTTAGAACATGTTCACTTTATTAGTCAAATAAATGTGTTTTTCGTTCAAAAAATGGAAGTTTTTTGGGCCAAAACCCGCATCCCCCCTATTATCCATTGTTTCTTATGGGGAAAATATGTTTTTTTTGTGCGATTTCAGTTTGTGCGAAGCCTGTAGGAACCCATATCTCGCACAAAACGAGAACTACCTGTACATTAGTGGAACAAGGAGAGCCTCATGTCACATGCCCTTGATGAGGTCAGACATGATTGAAAGGTATTGAGTTCAGCTTTGAGGAATAATTTATCAACTGGTAACACATACACACTTGGACTACTGAGCAAGCCCTTCAAGATAGATCACCAAAGTCTATACTCTACCAGCCAACAATCCCTAGACATTTCACAAGAAGAAGAAGAAAATCTAGTAAAAACCTGAATGGCACGCTTGTGCTCAGGACATTACCCAGCATTGAAGCAGTCTATTCTTCTATATGTATATCAAAGGCTTCTTCCCCCTTATAAGGTAAGTAGCCAGTAAAGGCTTTACCTAACCCCAACCCATTTCACTCCCATCTCACTGCCTAGGTCAGAATCAATGCAGCAAGAGAGTGATAATGATTTGGTGTAACATCATATATTCCCCCTATCAGGAGGCTAGGACTGTGCCCCATACAGAGGACTTTGTAGCATAAAATTTTATGAACCATACTCTTGGTCCAACTCGCTAGTGGATGGGGTTGAACTACCGTCATCTCTACCTCTGCTGTAGGAAGCAATGCAACCATCACAAAATTGGCCTGGCCACAGCTTTAAACTACCCCAGATGAAACCACCACACAAATGATTTAGAATATCTCATACTACAATACCCTATACTAACAATCTTTGGGCAATTACAAACTACAGTATAAGGTCTTTTAACCGGCACGAGTGGGACCAAAGACGTGCTGGAAAGGGGAAATCCCGGTTACGAGAAGGAATATTAAAAAAATACATTTATTGCCTTTATTCATAGAGTACTTAAATAAAATTCATTCAATGGCTTCACTTTTGTTGTTTATTTATTTACCAGTATATTCATATTTATTTATCTTTATTTATTTTCATGAAATCACGTATGTCTCTTTGTTTAGAATGTTTGTCTCTCTGCATTAAAAATTCATTTTGAAGACAGTGAAGAGACATCACGTCGTGAGTCCCCATGTAGGTGCACTGCTCCGCAAACTTGATAAATGTTGCCAATCCTTTAGCGGCATCCTTCCACGTTACTCTTGGCTCTGGGTCATCTTCCTCTTCACTATCAGCCTCTGTTTCCTTACCATGCTTCTCCTCAATCACTGCCTGAATGATTTCGTCGTCAGTTTGGGTGGGGGTGATAGCTTCGTCATTATCGACCTCCATCCACTCCTGAAGAGCTTCATCAGTGACGCTAAGCTTAGCACTACCACGCATATCCTTCAACTCAGCCATCACTGCCTTCCTTTGCTGTCGGTATGTGTTTGAGTGTTGAGAGAGTTGCTAATAGACAGTCGCACGCTTAACATCAGGCGTCTTATTACAGTGGGCACTGGGCCTGATGGAGCGGCGGGATTTGTGGGAGATGGCAGGAAAGATGCGCGCTACCTCTGGCGGCGGTGGGAGTGGCGCGGGAATTTTAAATTTTATTTTTTCGAATTTTTACATTTTTATACAAAATTGTTATTTCCTCGTGAATAATATGCCGGTTATAAGAAGGAGCTGGATACGAGAAAAACGGATAAAAGAGCTTTTACTGTATATCTTCCATATGATTTGTGGACTTGCCACTGCAACTACCTTTCCCTCCCTATCTTCCTTCACATTTAGCAACTTCCTTAAATACTCTGACCATCTACCTCTTACTGCTGTCTCTTCCAGTATCATCTCTCCATCTGCACCTTTTACCTTTTCTTCTCTACTTGATTCCCCCCTTCCTCTCTTAATTTCCTTTCAAAAACATCATTTTATTACTTTAAAGTTTTCTGTCATACTCTTACCCCATTTCATATCTGCTCTCCTCTTTGCCTCCTTTATCTTATGGTTAACTTCTCTTCTCTTTTCTTTGTACTTCTTATATGATTCTCTCACACTATTTTGTAAGCAATCTGTGAATGCTTGTTTCTTCTCTTTTACAACATTCTTTGCTTCATCATCCCACCTCTCCTGTCCTCCTTGTTCCACACACCATCTTTGCACACCTTAAGACTATCTTCTTGAAACATCCCCATTCCTCCTCCACTCCTAGTTCTACTCTATCCTTCACTCCCTCCCACTCTTCTCTCAGCTTCTTCTCAGATTTAAAAATGAACTGAATTGATAAATTCTTACCTTCGGTTCCAATGTAAAAAAGTGGAAAATTTCTGTTCCAGTGATTAGGATTTCTGATCATTTAGAATTCCATTTATACGGTGTCTTACCATACTCAGAGAAGCACCTTATCTAAAGAATTCTTGATAGTGATCAATTTAAACTCACCTGAAAGAATTTGGAACACGGACCATTGCCTGTTGGTCCTCGGAATATTCTATCTGTGCAGTGGCTAAGTTGATGAGTCCGCGCTCTACTGGATCACGGTCATCACGGAAGATAAATACATACGGGCGTCGAACCACCTGATAACATGAAAACCAGGGTAAATTCCAAATTTATTTCAGATGAATGATGGAATAATAGAAAGTGAACATTCTGCAAATGAAATGTATAGGTCAACTATACTTACAACCCATCGCTTGATCCAAGTGTTGGTTCGGTCATCGAGAACATTGAGGTAACCTTTGCGACTCACAACAGGAGAAATGCGAATTTCTTCTACCTCAGGCACAAAGAGTGGCATAGATCGGTGCTCCACAAGGGGAGATGAATCACGGGAGTCCGTAGGGGAGGCAAGAGGTGAGGAGGAGGAAGTGTTGGAAGGTCGTACTGCTGACCCACCTAATGGAATGTGCATGTCTGGCAAAGGTGCACGTGGACGCTCAGGAGACATTAATCTGTATTAAGAAATTAAGAAGACTGTCAAAAGATAAAAAAGGAGAAATTATATGAATCACTGATTATAAATATAATTTCAATAAAAGTTCAATGAATTGTGTGGATGTAGCTTACTCAGTTGAGGTGGAAGAACAAGAGGAGGTGACGGAAGTTGTGAGTGCATCAGCTTCCTCACTAGGAGTCTGTGCTGGTGTCTCCTGCTTAGATGATTGAGGAGGGCGACCCTTAATATGTTAGAAAAAAGAATCCTTAGAAAACGGTACTGAATTTGCTCTATAAGAATGAGATATAGTACTTATTCAGTATCCATAGCATGGAATATATGGTGATATCAAAGAGAGTGTCTGGAAGAGTACTGGATGTGAACATGTTGAAGGGAGAGCACAGTAAAATGTCTCATCATCATTTGGCAGAAGGTTGTGAGTGAACAAAAAAAAAAAAAAAAAAGAGCAACAGGAAAAGGAAGGAAAATAGAGAGGCAGTGAAAAGGACTGAGTTGAGTAACAAAGGGGAAAAATATTATATGAGTACTTTAGAGTCTCTAAAAATATAGAAAATGCAGTGAAAGACATGGTGGAAGGAGTTGAAAAATAAAGGATGTGTTTTGAGGATGAAGTTTTGAAATATCCATAAATGGTGTGTGGGGTGAGGCAAATGGGTGGAAGAAGAAAGTATAATGAATGGTGTAATGAAAAGATGAATATAGCATTAGCTGAACAGTGGTAGGTTCATGAGGAATGGTTGCAAAGAAGAAATAAGAATGTATATAAGTACATAGTAAAGAGGGTGAAAGCAAACTGAATGGTAAGCGAGGCCAAAAGAAAAACAAATATGAGGTGGGGTAGACATTTGTCTAATTTTTTTTTAAAAGAATAAAGATTTTAAAAAGCATGTGAAGAACAGTCTGATAAAGAGAAGGTGAAAGGAGTAGAAAGGTAGATATTAGTGGATGAGAGGGCTGTGAAAGAGAAATTAACTGAGTACTTCATGGAGTTGCTGAATATTGAGAATGACAGAGGCTGTGACTATAACTGTGGGAGATACTAGAAGAATGACTGATGGGTGAAGATAATGACAGGACAATTATGAGACAAAAGGCATAAGTAGCAATGAGTAAAGCATCACAATTAGATGGGTGTAATGTGGAGCATCTGATAAAGAATGGCTGGTGAGGTTCAATGTGCATCTCAGGGAAGGAAGTGTCCAGATTGAATAGAGACATGTATTTCTATGTGTAGCTCCACTATATATGGGGAAGGGAGATAAGTATTAATGTAATAATTTTAGATGGATTAGTTTGTTGAGTGTGGGTGGTAAGGTATATGAACATATGCTGAGAGTAATAATTATAACTGTTGCCTTGAGTTTCACTGGTAGGAAATTTACAGCCTCACATAGGTTGGTACTAGTTCTTGGGCCCTTTAACAGATCTTTCTGGGAAGAAATACTAAATTTTTGTTTGCATTTATTAGTGTGGGAATTTTTCTATGTCATCAGTAGTAGAAGAATGTAAGCAGTCATGGTTGTCAGATCACATTGTGTGAGTTAACAGAGATTGTGGGCCTAATTCTTAAACCAAATGTAAGCCACCTCCATCATGAGGATGTTGATGGGTTTTAAAGATAGACAGTAGGGAGATGATTCTCTTTGATGTCTGTCTTGTAGGATCATCATTTGCAGGTATCCTTAACTGAGGATATTAGGAGGGGAACAGAAATACTATTAAATTTTGTGTCAGTCAATTTTCTGGCTCTTTCCGGTAAAATTTAATTTTCTTGTGTCTAATAGTCATGTACAGAAAAGGAGCTATAATTGTGCAGTCCTGTCTATGTCTCCACTAATTAATTTTTTTTTTATATCAATTTATTATTTTCTATAGCTATATACCAATAGGCTTCTTCTTCCCTATACAGGAGGTAGCTACCCAAGCTATGCACCCACTTCCACCCATTACCTATTTTCCTTTTATCTTAGCTCTTTGTGGATGAAGAGTCATCACTGTCCCATGTCCACTGCTCAGGTCAGAAGTAATGCAGCAAGACACAGCACATCCATGGCAGAACCAGCTGCTTTATTTGCACAATGACCCTCCCTCCTTGTATGTGAAAGTAGAGATGGAGAGAAATCTCTTCAGGCTGAAACATCTAAAGCCCATTCATAACCATTCTTCACTCACACATATCTCTTACCTTCTCCCTTTCCTGCTCAAGAGACATTCGCTTTTACTCAAAGCCCCTTTCACCCCATCCATCCATCTTATTCTTGGTCTTCCTCTTAAGTTCACTCCATCCATCTCTGCCTTCCACACTCTTTTTGCTAGTCTTTCCTCATTCATTCTTTCCATGTGCCCAAACCATCCCGAAAATCTTTTATCTACCCTAACTGCAAGCTCCCTTTCCAACCCTGCTCTCCTCCTCATTTCTAACTCTAACCATCATTGTAACACCCACCATATTTCCCAAACACTTCATCTTAAAACATTTAAATTTCTCCTTTGTGCCTCCCTTATACTCCAATCTCTGTCCCATATAGTATCATAGGCACAATCACCCTCTCATACAGTCTTCTCACTGCATCCATCCCCCGATATCTGTTTCTCATGACACTTTTCATTCCCCCAAGACATTTACTTGGTTCCCTCATTTTACACTTTACCTTCACTCCCACTCTTCCATTTCCTGCTGCATGTGACCCTAAATATATAAAACAATCCACTTTCTCTAACTTCTTTCCTTTAAGGCTTACCTCCAACTTACTCCTACCCTTACTTGTACTTCTCATCACCTTGTTTTTACTCACATTTACTTTCAACTTCCTCCTAATGCATGCCATCCCAAATTCTATCAACAACTGCCTCAGACCCTCCTCTGACCCAGTCACAAACCCTGTCATCAGCAAATAACAAATGGCTCACCTCTCACTTCCCCTATCTCTAACCATTTCCTCTCCTTTGCTGATCACTCTTGCATCTACCTCCTATATCACCTGATCCATTCACACATTGAATAGCCATGGTGACATAACACAACCCTGGTGCTGCCTCACTTTTACCTGAAACCATTCACTCTCACCATTCCCAACCTTAGCACAAGTTTTACTATTCATGAAAGAACTTTTTACTGCCTTTAACAGCTTTCCCTTTACCCCATACATTTGCAATACCTCCCACAAAGCCTTCCTGTCTACCCTGTCATAAGCCTTCTCCAAATACATAAAGACCTCCACAAAAAATCCTTATCTTTTGCCAAAGAGTTCTCACAAATCAGCCTTACAAAAAATAAATAAATAAGATAATATATAAAAAAAATAATAATAATAAATTAACTTACACTATTTCTCACCAACTACTCCCTCTGGTCCCCTCCCAATCCTCTCAATGTCCTCCCATATATCTTTCCACCTACACTCAACAAACTATATACCAAGGGCCTCTTCCCCATTAGAAGGGAGGAAGCAAGTCAAGGCACACACCCACTCCCACCCATTCCACTCCCATCCACCACCCATTGTTTCCCTCTCATCTTAGCTCCTCATGAATGAAGGGTCATCCATGTCTCATGCCAGCAAGTTATAGTGCATCTAAAAGTACTGCATTGACATTTGTCTTTTTTTTCTTTGTAAAGTGGAACTGTACAAGCACTCCTCCAGTCCTCCAGCACATTCCCCTTTCATAGGCACACATTATACAACCTCACCAACCAATCTACTTTAGCCATTCCTCCCTCTGCCAGACACTTTACAAAACACTTATCCAATCTAGGTGCCTTATCAGCTCTAATCATTTTCAATGCTCTTTGTACCTTGTCTTTACCTATATCCCTGTCATTTTCTTTTTCCATCCCAATCATCTTCCTTGTTCCTCCCACTGCTACAACCAATCAATTCCTGACCTCCACATTCAACAACTCTTTGAAATATTCTACCAATCTTCCCCTAACAGTCTTCACTTCCATTACCATCTGTCAATGTGCAACTTTTACCTTTTTCTCTCTACCTAACTCACGCCCCCCTGCTCTCTTCACTTCCTTCCAAAAAATTTTTTTTCAGCATTTTGTCATAATTCTACCCCATTTTACATCTGCTCTCCTCTTTACCTTCCTCACATTATGTTTTGCTTCTCTTCTTCCTGTAACTCTCATGTGCTTCCAAAGTCCCACCCCACATATGCTCACTTCTCTTCTGCTACTACCTTCACCTCTTCATCCCACCATTCACTACCCTTCTTTCTATTCCCATCCTCATCTCCCATACAGTACCATCTTTGCACACTTTGTCACTTCATACTTAGAACATACCCTTCTACTCCTGCCTCCCCTCTCTCCCTCACCACTTTACATACATCTCTTAGTTTCTCTAGGTATTCCTTCTCCTTTTCCTTTTAATTCATTTTGTTAACTCTTGGCATCTCTCTACCTCACACTTTTTCTCTCCTCTTCCAATTTTCCTCCACACTCAATTTCCCTTATACCAAAAATTTATCTGACACTTCCCCACTATCTCTGAAAACATGAACATCCAGAAGTCTTCTAATCCTTCCTTTTGATACCATTACATAGTCCTTTAATGCCCTATCAACCACCCTTCTGTCCACCACCCTTTCCTATCTATACTTACTTATGCTTTTAGATTGGAATAATACCTCTTTTAGGCTATCCCACAAGCTGATGCATGTATTTACCTAGTTGTATCTTACAGGATAGGGAGCTAAGCTTGTGGTGTCCCATCTTTGCATCTCACAGTGTCTAGTTTGCTCTTAAATTCATGTATAGTTTTTGCACACACTATTGTTTTATCCAGTTTGTTCCAGATATCTACCATTGGATTCATTCAATTTTCTTTATATCCTTTTTGGTACTAGGTGACCACAGTGTTGCAGCATACCTTGGTCTAGGCCTTATTAGTGTGACTAGTATTTTTTTAAACCATTTCTTCATCTAAGTCGGTAAAAGACACCTTTATTGATCTTAGCAAGTTGTAAGATTATCCGACAATTTTGTTTATTAGGGGACAAGTCATTTGAGATAATTACTCCTAGGTCTTTTTCAGTTTCCACTTTCTTCACTTTGTTACAGTTTTATATTGTTCTGATATTCTTGTTTCACTTTTTCTGAACTTCATTATGCTTCATTTCTTTATATTGAAGTCCATTTCCTACTTCTGACTCTATTTCCAAACCTTGTTTAGGTCTCTCTGTAGTGATTCACAATCCGTTTTGGTTTTCACTTTCCTCAGAAATTTAGCATCATCTGCAAAGAAGCTCATGTAACATACCACATCTTCATCCATGTCATTCACATAAATAGCAAACATTATTGGAGCTAATACCAATCCCTGTGGAACTCCACTAATCTCCTCCTAAGCTGAAATATTTTCTCTGGGCACTATGATTTTTGTGCCATGCAAGAAATCCTCCATCCAAAATAGTAATTTACCTTGTATCCCTCCTACCTTTTCCAATTTTTAAAATTATTTTTTGTGTGGTACTTCATCAAAGGCTTTTTGTAAGTCTAGGAAAGTACAGTCAACCCATCCATCCCTTTCTTGTATCATATCTATTTAGTCTTGAGTAGAAACAGATTAAGTTTGGCACATGATCTTCCCTGTCTGAATTCAACTTGTCTTGGGTTTATTACATTATTTTCTTCCAGGTGTTTTATCCATCTATTCTTAATGATTTTTTTTCACAAATATTGGCTACAGTGCTTGTTAGGGAGACCAGCCTGCAATTTGTTGGTTCTTCTTTGTTTCCTCCTTTATATATTGGTACAATAATAGCATTTTTTCAGTCCTTTGGTATTTTTCCTTCTTTGAGTGAGCAACTTATGTTATATATTTTGTCCATTAATTCTTCTTTACATTCTTTTAGTATCCAATTTGCAATTCTGTCTGGGCTGTGTGATTTCCTGACATCAAGGTTTGTTAGTTGATCCATTATTTCTTTTTGTGTTATTGTTATTTCCCTCATGGGGGGTGATCACACTTCAATTCCTTCATCCCAATGCTGTACTTTTTCTCTAGTGAAAACTGACTTGAAGTGGTTGTTCATGACTTCAGCCATTTCTAAATCTTCTGTATATTCTATATTTCTGTGGTGTAGTTTCACCATTTCCTGTTTATTTTTAAGTTTACCATTCACATATCTATAGAATAGTTTGGGTTGATCTTTACATTTTTCTATGATGTCTTTTTCATAGTTTCTTTTTTCCTCTCTGTGCACTTTTACATATTCATTTCTATGGTTGATATATATTTGCCACTTTCTATTTTCTTTTTATCTTTTTTCCATCTTTTCCAAGCTTTATCTCTTCTATCTTTCACCTCACTGCATCTTCTGTTGAACCAGCACTTAATGTACACCTTTTCCTGTTTCTGTCTTGGTACATATTTATTCACTCCTTCATTATAAATTTCCATCAAAATCATCCATTTCTCTTCCACTTGGGTCTCCTTGAAAAAGTTTTCCCAATTTGCATTTTGAAAGAATTTCTTAAGTTTCCCAAAGTTTGTTTTGTTGTACATCAGTCTTCCTTTTCTGTATATTTTATTTCTATCTATATATATTTACTCTAGTTCAACCTCTATCAGTATGTGGTCACTCTTTCCAAATGGTGTCTTGTATTAGATTTTATCCACAATTTCAGGTTCTGTTGTAAATGTTAAATCTGGTCTTGAGGGTTCTTCATTACTTCTATATATGGTATTTTATCCATTGTGTAATTGTATATTCTATAGTCATGTCAAGTAACACATTTCCCCATAGATCCTCTACTCCTTTCATTATCATCTCTTCCCAACAGATTTCCTTGCAGTTAAAATCTCCCATAAGTACCAGATTATCTCCATCCTTCAGCATTTTGTTTAATGAGTGCCTTGTATCTTCTAACATTTTTGAATGCTCGCCCTCTTTCCAAGAGCCAATTTTTGGGGGCACATAAACCACAATAAATTTTTACTTTTCATGTCACTGTCTTCAACTTTTATCATGATCATTTCCACACTGTTTTTACCCTCTGTAATCTTCATTACATTTAAGTTTTTCTTGTCCAAAAACATGATTCCTCACCCTGTTTCTCGTTTCCGTTTTTAATCCAATAATTATATAACCCTTGTCCAACACTATTTGGTGGTAGTGGACCCCTTAATTTTGTCTCCATAATTCTCAGTCTGGTTTTTCTTCTGACAGGTAATCATTCAGTTCACTCAATCCTGATATTAATCCATCTATATTAGTGTAGGCCACTTTTTTTTTCTTCTCCATCCTGTTTTCTGTTCCTTTCACTTCACTTACCTTGGTGTGCCATTTTCTCAGCCTCATGTCTAAGACTCTCCACCAGAACTCCTTGCTTTCAGTCTCTGTTCTTTTTGCATTTTTTTTAATCTTCATCTCTTAAGTGTCTTCTCTCTCTTTCCTCAACATTCATTTCCCTTTTCATCCATATATTGTTGTAATATTCACTCTTTGCTAACTTACCTGATTTTGCCAGTATGTCTTCTGCTACCATTTTTTATCTTAGTTTTATCTTTATAGAGTTCAATTTCTTATTTTTAGAATTTGTCCCATTCTATCTATTTCTATTTCTTTTTCTACTTCTTGGTCATTGTCTTGTAATTCTTTTAGAATTGTTTTTTCCATTTCTTTTTCTACTTTTTCTCTCAACTACCTAACCAAACCATGCTTTTCCTTTAGTCCATATACTACAATACACTTTTTTCTACCCACTGTATCTCTGACCCAATTTCCTTTTTCTTTAATTATTTGAATAATTGTGTCCTTTGCATTTTCCTGCATCTGTTTCCTGCATCTATTTCTTTAAAAGCTATCTCTTCATTTTCTCTGTTTTCATTCCATTTCTTAATCTTCTGGAAATTTTCCTCACCTAGATTTTTTTCAATTCTTTCTGACATTGCCTGTATTTGTGATTTACCTCTTTTTTAAATTCTCACTATTGGTAGTATCATCGTTTTTCATATTTTCTTTTTCACATTTAACCTCAATTAGTTCTTTTTTAATTCACTTAACTCATTATTTATTTCAGAATTCTTCTTCTTTAGTTTACATATCTCTCTATTGACTTCAAAATAGTCTCCTTAAAATCACAATCTCTTTCCTTAATTCCATGAATTCTCTCTCCCACAAGTTTCTATCAAAATTCATCTCCCTTTCCATGTCTATTTGACTCAAATTTCTTTTTTCGTACTTACCAAAGCCAGAAAATAGGTCATTGCTGTACAATCTACCAATCCCTTTCAGGGTTTCAAAGCCTCTATTTACATTTAGTTTCGGTATACTGCTTCCTGAAGGCTTGCGTTTATGTCAACATTTGAATAAAACTTGTCACCATTTTCTCTTGATCTACCTTGGTTCCCTTGCATTTTCTCATGATAGACACATTCAACACTGCATAGAGATCATTTTGGGCAATCACAAGTGCTTCCCCTCCCACTCAATATAACCCAAGCCTCTTGCTTTCCTTGCATCATTGAGAATTTTTGTGTAAATAACAGTTCATTAAATCAGAACCAATAATGAAAAGGAATAGCTATATAACAATGTAATGGAAAGTGGTGGCATGAACGACATCAAACTAAGTTAATACTACCATATATATCCTTTTAGGCTATTCCACAAGTTGATGCATATATGAACAAAACAGTTCATTAAATTAAAACCAATAATGAAAAATTATAGATATCTAACAAAATTTTAATTTAGGTGAATGAACTGACTTGAGTTACTATATCAAACTAGTTTAATACTACAATGTGTATGCCTTCTCTTAGGCTATCCCACAAGTTGATGCATATGTGAACAGAATAGTTAATTAAACTAGGCTAAGATTATTATATATTTGTTAGTTTTTTCTTTCAGTAAAAAAAAAGTACGGGGGTCCCCAAGTCACTTTGGAGATCCATGACTATGAGCCGATGTAAGGCGATTTTCAACACAAGTTAGAATTACCATAGCTTAAGTCACCTAATCTAAAACACCCTAAAGTCATATATATCAAGAAACAAAATTAGGCCATAGGAAAGTTTAAGATAGAACATAATTATAGTACAGAAAAATGGAAAAAAACTAAACTGTAATAAAAAAAGCAAACACAGAAATGAGAACAATCCCCAAAATGACAAATGAAGCCATATATTCTGTACCACTGTAAAATAAAAAATGAAGCATATTGAGGTCAACGTAGATTAACCCTTTGGCTGCCCAATGCTGGGAGGATTTATGTTTCCGAAAAATTGCATTTTACCCATAATATATGAAGTGTCTATTTCCTTCTTTTGCATAATATTCTGATGTTGTGGACACCATTCCCAATCCAAATATATCAATATTAGCTTTCTGAGATAATTCATATATTTATTATGAATATTTTTTTTCTGAAAAATGAAAATTTTGGGGAATTTAAGAAAAAAATTAAAAATACAAAAGTCATTCTTTTGTATGCCAGTAATACTCAGTAAGGTAGATAATGACCATATGTTATAGGAACAGTGATATAGAGACACATAAGTTGGTCCTGAAGAAAAAAAAAAATCATGTAAAAATTTATTTCTTAGGGTACCTAAATTTTCTATCAATAAAACGATTATTCACACATTTTACCATATCACATCTAGCCTATCATAATTTTCTATCACTGGAAGTATTGTAACTAGAATATTTTAAGGCTAAAACGTTTATTGAGAATATATATACGATCGATCAAAATTTTTTTCAGTCGTCTGCAGCTGCTACTGAAGAGAATTACCATACGCTATTATTTGTGGAAAAAATCATTATATTTCCTATTTCTTAGTGATTGTAAAACAACTCGACATATGAATGACAAAACTTAGCTATGAATCATATATTCGGCCTTTTATGCAGGTTTAAATGCCGATTAAAGTCCATTCGCTCGCAAATGTTTACATTCCATCAGCTGATATCACCGCGTAGATAAGGGCTATTAGTTCGTCCAGCTGGTAAGAGATGGCAGCACCTAACCGATTGTAAACTTGATCTCTTGCTTCTATAAGGTGTTGGGAGCATGGCGCGATGTTTAAAACGTTTTTTGGCTTGCGGTGCATTTTTGCGAGTTAGGGCTGTCATGAGACTGTTTTAATTTTTGCAAAAATGCGCATTGGGCAGTCAAAGGGTTAAGGACCTCCTGCACTGACCTGCTGAAGGTTGTGTTGACCTATTCTATATGTTTCTTTCCTTCCGTTGTATACTATTATTACCTTTAACTAAAACAACAAAAATATCTATCCTTTTTTAATAGAAAAATTAGTACACTGCATACTGACCTGCATCAGTCGCACAAACTTGAAGGCTGTTGCACGTTCTGCTTCACTCATTTCCTCTGGTGCTACAGTAGATGTGGCAGTAGAACTGTCTCTTGAAGAACATCGAGCCAATGCTGCACGGGCATCACATCCAGCTTTTGCAGCCTGATTCACAACCTCCTGAGGTAGCAGAACCACCTTTTTGTTATACTGATGATTTCTCAGTTGCTGATAGCACTTCCACAACTCAAGTTCTAACAAGGAATCCTGGCCATCTCAGGTCAATGAATATTAGCTTTCTTAAGACACATATATTTACAGTTTCTGTGGATATCTTTCTAATTAAGTTTAAAACAGGAACATGACACACTGTGTTAACATCTAAAGAAGTTTCAATAAAATCTATCTTTATACCCAGGGCTTCTTCCCCCTTATAAGGGAGGTAACCAGTCAAGGCTTGCACCCACTCCAATCCACCATCATTGTTTCCCTCTCATTTTAGTCTTTGGGGATGGTCATCCCTGTCACCTGCCCATTGCCTAGTTCTGAAGTAATGCAGTAAGACAGTACATCCACAGTAGAGCAGCTTTGCTTACATAGACCCTCCCCCATTCACTCATAAGGAAAACAGAGATGGGAAGAAATCCTTTCAGGCTGCATCAAAGTATCATCCATACACAACCATTCTCCATTCACCCTTATCCCCTGACTCCTCCCTTCCCTGCTCAACAGACATTCCTTCTTGCTTAAAGCCCCTTTCACCCCATCCATGCATCTCATCCTCAGTCATCCCCTCAAGTTCACTCCATCCCTTAATCATGAAATACCTATCACTAATCCTAGAGATAAAAAAAAATACTGGCTTGTATAGCAGAGGGAGAAGTATATGGACGGGCTGATGAGGGCGATGGGAAAAAACTCAAACCAGCAACACATGTTACAAGTAACTAGAGACCGTGAACGGTGTAGCTCCATGGTTGCCGAAGGTAAGGTAAGGTATAGCACTTCTGTAATCTTATCAATTAATTCTTCTCAGAATGTGACTTACCTTTTCACTTTTGGTGAAATCATGCGTGGTAATATTGGTGCCACTCTTATCAAGACCTAACTTCTCCTTTAGAATGAGCATATGTCGTGTTTTTTCAACATCTGTAAGGCGTTGGATTTTCTCTAACTCCCATTGGTGCTCAAAAATCAATGAGTCACCACGAGGACGCCAACCATGAAGATTTTCTTCTCCCCGTACATATGTTGAACTTGTGTCCAACACTCGACGTTGACGACGTTGGAGACCTGCATAAAAAAAAGTAACAATTGGGCACCAAAGTTTAGATCTAGGGTCAACACTTAAAGAAGTCTGAGTTAGATTTGAGCATCTGATTAAAAGATGGCAACCATATGTGTGGCATACAGTACTCTAAACAAGCAAGCTAGGAGACTTCGGTTCATACCAAGCCAAATGAAAAAGAAAATAGAAAAAAGAAATGGGATGTCACAGCATACTGATCATGTTTGAATTGTACTACATATGATTACCTCAGTTCCCACTTTTCAAAGAAGGAGTTTATACTCTATAGTAATTTCTGCCTTCCTCATAATTTTGAGACTGATAATATATACAGTAGTATTTCAAATTAATAAATCCCAGCACTGTGAATGCATAACTTCTTTACTGAGTTTAAATATTTGTTGAAACATAGTCTGGGTACCAGTTGACTATATTACATGTTGACCCATGATACCATGCTCTCAGTTTTTGACTGCCACTGTAGTGAAAGCAACTTAACTCTATGCTACATCTTAGAAAAAACAGGCAACTGTTTTTTTGACTGCTATTTGCAGTAAAAGCAGCTTAACTCTATGCTATATCTTAGAAAAAACAGGCAAATGTTCTTTTGTTCTCCAAATATATATTGTAATATTGTGATATTTTGGTACTGTTAAGAAGTGTAACTTTATTACATCTGCACACTCCAAGCAGAGTGAATAAAAAAGCATTGCCAACCATTTCCATTAAATATTTTTGCTATTGAACTTGAATTCAGAAAAAAATGCTATTTTTCAACTCTGAAAAATCGCCTGCACTTCAAAAACAAGTTTGGAAATTGTCGAAAGTATGATGCTTCAGAGTCATATGTTATTTATGTGCCATTGTAAACACTGAATCTAGTGAATAGCTGTGAGTGTAAAAATGGTTAAGAATTGTACCAGTAAAACCAACACTGTCAATGATTTGGATTTCCACATCTTTAAGACTAAGCTTCCAACACCTATTGATCTGCACCTACCCTATGTTTTGGGATCTTCCTTTGTAATATATAGTATCCTAACATATATAAATACAAAAATTTTCATGCAGAAGGTTCCCTTATAAAGTATAAAAGTCCCTCCCTCTATGACTGCAGGATATTCAACAAGGCATATTAAAACAGTTTTTTTTTTAGGCTTTTTGGTCATGAATTTGTAGTGGCTCCATCATTTAATAGTCCAATTTGACCCATTTATGACACAATAAATGTCTTTCTTACAATTTTTACATCTCAAAAATATAAATTTAGTTGATTTTTTTTTTTTTGCAAAACTGTATGCCAATTTCAGCTATATGTGTTCATGCAAGTTATGTCTTTTTTTTATATTAGAGGGCTACATAATAACATTTTCTCAGTTATCGTTGGGGTAGCAAAAGTATATCCAAATTTTTTTTGTCATCTCTAATAGTCTAGTTTATTATTCTGAAGTGTAGCTTAGGGGACATTCCACACACACAAGCACCCCTACCCCCTCAAGCCAATAGACTTTAAGACTTAGTAGTCTACGTAAAGCACATTTTGTAAATCTACAGAGATTTTGAATGTCCATAAAATGTGCAGCACCAATGATGAATTTATAATTGGACATACAGATAACAAATCCATTTGGCATGTACACATTGTGAAAATTAGTAAAAATGTCACCTTGGTCTTCAGATTACGTGTTGATTCATAATGTGTGCATGTCTAATGGATTTGTCATCCATGTGCCCAATTATGAATTCATTATTGGTGCTGCACATTTCAATGAATATTCATAACTTGTGCAGGTTCACAAGATATGCATGACAGCCTACACTAAAAATAAGACAATCTAGTTTTGCCTTAGGCCTAGCCTATCCCTAGAAATATTGGTCAGAATTTCCTATTCTTTCTGCCCTGTATCTCTGGTTTTCCTCTTCCTGATCCTGTTTCTCCCCACTCTCTTCACTGCTATGGTTAGACTTCCCATTTTCATCATCATCATCAAGGTCAACCTTTACATGTTCAGTCATTTCCTGATCATCTGTCTAACTTCTCTTCTTCAGATTCAATTAAAATTCTACCACATTTTTCAATAGAAACTCCAAGTGTGTACACAATAATCACTTCTAAGGTATGATGTAATGTTGACTCCTATGATGTTCCACCAATGTGTGATGAATAGTATCACATCTCAGGAACCTTCAGAAATCTTTGGAAATCTCTTTAAAAACGTATTTTAATCAAAATATGATTATTACGATGGTGGAACTGACTGGGATAAAGTACAAAACCATTTCTAAAAGGGAGTGGGTGGTTTAGAATAATTACTTCATCTATTGTATTCTGACCTCTAAGGGATTTTATGTTCAAGGGACTCCATATTCAAAAATTTCACTGCTTGAAAAATCTGTCCTACTAGGTGGCAGAGTGAGTTTTTACCAAATCAAACATGTGGTAAAAATCACTGTTTACTCCTGCAGCTGTATTTGTCATTTTTCCCTATTTTTTTTCCAACAAATGCCTTCCATGTTTGAAAAAGGGAAGTGTACAAACCTCAACCTCATGTATTTCATAAAGTTGTCTTTATTCTTTACCATATGAGGTAAAACAATGGACATAATACAAGACATTTTCCAGTAAGGAACAAATTGATACCTCATTTAATCCCTTATATCAAAGCTCTACTACTCACATAGAAACTTTTAACTGTACTAACAAATTTCTACCTATTCCATACATCTGCAACTTATCACACAATGCCATCCTGTCTACCCTGTCATAAGCCTATGCTAGATGGAGAAAAAAGCTTTAACTGTGTCAATAACTTCTAGCATATCTGCCTCTCTACAAACATTTCATCCATGTATCCTCAATTTTACCAACAACTAATCCGTTCTTCCCAATTACTCTTCTAATCCTTTCTGTTAATACCCTCTCATGTGTCTCTCCGAATATACCTAGGGGCAAAAAGAATTGACACAAAAGTGGTTGTAATGAAACTTTAGGTTGAAACCAAACCATGCATATCTGAATATGCCCATAGTGCTCTAGCACAGAAATGAGGTGTGTGGCAGTATCTGGCATCTCTACTAATGCTCAATACTGATTGGCTAACTCTCTTGCCCTCCACACTTGCCTGAGGCATCCTTCATGGGGCCAAGGAGAGTGATGTGCAGTCTGTTTATTATGGCGAGTTTTTGTTGTTTTTGTGCTACTCATGCTTACTAGTGATGACCTACAGGAGAATCAAACCCCAAGACATTGGCCTAGTGGTTGGTCTTTACAAGGCAAAAGACCCAGTGACAGAAATTGTGCAACTAACCAGGCTAGGGCAGAGAACTGCCTACCACATCATTGAAATTCATGTGGGAGGCAAACAGTTTCTGTACCTAAGCTGATATCAGGAAGGCCATGAAAGATATCTACAAGGACCAGGGCAGTCATCAGTAGGCAAGTAAATACCAATCCTTGCTTGACAGCCTTGACAGGTTCTTGGGGGATATCTTTCATGGCCTTCCTGACATTGGCTTGGGTATGGGAAGAAATTGTTCACCTCCCTTACAAAATCTTTTGATGAATCAGTAAATGGTTCTCAGGCCTAGCCCAGTTATCTGCATGATTTCCATAACTTGGTGTTTTGTCTGGTAAAGAACAACCACTTCGTCAACATCTTGGGTCTTGGTTGTCCTGTAGATCAATTCCGGGGGTGGGGGGTGGGGGGGATGGCACCAGTAGGGGGAAAAAAAAAATGTAAAAATCGACTGCACCTAACTCCTCTCGGTCCCAAGAAGAATTTCTTGGGCAAGTGTAGAGGATGAGAAAGTTAGCCAATCAGCATTGATTGTCAGTAGAGAGATCCCAGATAATGCCACAAGCCTCAATTTCACACTAGCTTACTATGGGTGTGCCCAGATGAGCATGTTTTGATTTCTCGCTAAAGTTTCTTGACAACTGCATTTGTGTATATTCTTGCCTCCCAAACTGTACACTCAACAGACTGATTCCTCTGAAATCACAATGTTCATACTTGTCCACTCTTCATTTGTAAAGTGGAAGTATACAAACACTACTCCAGTCCTCCAGTACATTACTCTTCCTTAAGCATACATTAAACAACCTCATGAGTCAGTCCACTAAAAGTTATTCCTTTCATCAGACACTCCACATGACAATATGAGGTATCCCATCTTTTTCTCTAGCCTCATCATTTTCTTCTCCCACCACAGTCGTTTTCCTTGCATTTCCCACTGCCACAATCAGTCAATTCCTAACCTCCTTCACATTCAGCAATTCTCTGAAAGACTACCCATCATCCCCTTGCTGCCTTTATTTCAATTAACATCTGTCCATCTACACTTATTACCTTTTCCTCTGCACCTTACTCCCCTCCCCTCATTCTTCACTCCCAAAACATCTTTTTATTCTTTTCAAAACTTTTAAATTCCTGTCCATTTTATATCTGCCCTCTCCTTTGCCTCCCTCAACTTGCATTTTGCTTCTCCTCTCATACTCTTGTACATTTCATATGCTTCCCTAGTTCTACCTTGCAGCCAATTTTCATGTGCTTGTATCGTCTCTTCCATCACTGCCTACACCTCTTCATTCCACCATTTGTTATCTTTTCTTTGTTCCTTCTCATTCTCCTCATCTCACATATCATCTTTGTGCACTTTATCACTTGTTCCTTAAAACATACCTCTTCTTCTACTCCTGTTTCCCCTTTATCTCTCAATACCTCCCATACATCTTTCGGGTTCTGGTATACTTTCTCTTTATCCTTTTCAATCTGTCAGCACTTTTCTACCTCCATCCCTTTTTTCCCTTCTCCATTTTTTCTACATTCTCAATTTATTTTCTACTAAAATTCATCTGAGAATGCTCTCCTCTCCCCTTAAAAGATGAATAAGCAGAATCTTCTAATCCTCCCTTTGGGTATCACTATATGGTCCAGTAATGCTCAAACAACCACTCTTCCCTCCACTACCTTTTCCCATGTATACTTATATTCAACTCTATTCTTAAACAACAATGTCTTTGCCATCATCAGCTCCCTTCCTAAACATATAATCTCTCCACTATAGTTCTTAACTGACACCCCAAACTGCCCTACTACTCCATCTAATGGTTCATCTCCTACTCTAGCATCGAGATCCCCATCACAACTACATTTGCATTCCTCCCAAAATCCTCTATACACTCATTTAGACTGAAAAAGTCTCCCTTTCCTATGAGGATAATATGGACTTACAAAAACCCACATCTCCCATCCCAATTTCACCTTTGCCCATATTAATTTCAATGAGACTTTCCTCCTACACACCACACACTTTCCTATCTCATCCCTTACCAGTAAAGTCACTCCTTCCCTCCCATGCCCACTCATCACTCCTGACACACTCCCCATTACCCGGTACATTCCCAAACTCAGCCCAACCTCCCATTCAACTTGATTTTACTTAATGCTAACAAATCCATCTTCTTACAAACATACTGCCAATCTCTTCCTCTTTTATTTCATCTGTACTACTATGCACAATTAGTGACCTTATTTTTAGGATTCTGTTTGAAGCCCTCCCAGATCCTCTTATGTCTCAACTTTCCATAGGAGAAACATAATGCATAACCCCTTGTCCCATTACCCATTCCAGTCTTGGACAGATCATGATTTAAATGAGTTTTTTCATCATTTCTTAATCCATATAGGGAAAAGCCACTGTAATCTTCTGAAGCAGCCCATAAGACTCCCAAAATCCTGCTACTATATCTGCCAGGTAACAGGATGTCTTTTATTAAAACTCCTAAATCTTTCTCCTCTTTTGCTTTTGTAATGGATTCACTTCTGAAGGTATGGTTTAAAGATTGTCTATTGGAGTTATTGCCCATTTATAGTACTATGCATTCTTTTGGTATTGAAAATAATTTCCCATTCTTGGCTCCATGCAAAAATAATATTTACCTAATTGTAGAATACAGGAGTCCTGTCTCCTATTCTCTAATTTTCTAACATACCTAGACTCTAATTCCAACTTAATCTATATCTTTGATTTCCAATTATCATATTTAGATCTGAACTCATGTATTGTTTGAGTTTGGACTATATCACCTTCTAAGCTATTCCACATATTTATGCATCTACTGTTTATGGAAAATTGTATTTCTTCAGATCCTTTTGACATATGGTCTTTCTTAATTTACTTTCATGACCTCTTAAAGTCCTCCCATCTTTAATTCGGAGATCTCTTCTATCAATGCAATCTGTCCTCTCTAGTGACCTGAACACTGTAATCATGTCACCTCTTTCTCTTTGATCTTTCAAAGTTGGTAGACCCATTTCTTTAGTCTCTCCTCATTTGTTTTATCTGCCAGGCTAGGGGCCAGTTTGATTGCTGCCCTTTGTGTTCTCTCAATCTTGCTTATACCCTTCACTTTGTGTAGGGACCATACTACTGATGCATATTTCAGACTTAGACATATCAAGGTTTCAATGAGTTTTTTCATCATTTCTTTGTCCATATAATGGAACACCACTTTAATCTTCTGTAGTAGTCCATATGTCTCTCCCACAATCCTGCTGATATGTCTGTCAGGTGACAGGTTATGTTCTATCAACACTCCCGAACACTCCCAAGTCCTTTTCCTATTTTACTTTGATAATGTGTTTGTTTCCCAGGAATAGTTTAAGGATGGCCTTTTGCTTCTATTGTCCATTGCCAGTACTTTGCATATTTTGGTAGTGAACTTCATTTCCCAATCTTGGCTCCATGCAAAACATGTATGATCTTTTTGTAATATTCTACTGTCCTCCTCATTTTTCACTCATCTCATGATTTTTGCATCACCTGCAAACATGTTGAAATAGCTTGTTGTTCCTTCTGTCATGTCAATAACATAGACAAGAGACATTATAGGTGCAAACAATGAACATTATTGAACTCTGCTGGTTACTGCTTGCTAACTTAACATCTTGTCCTTTACTACTGTCCTCATATATTTTTCCTTCAAAGTCTTTAATCCATTCTAATAGTTTGCTTCTCAGTCCTCCAACATGCTCCAATTTCCACATAAGTCGACTGTGAGGTTCTTTATCAAATGCCTTCTCTAGGTTGAGGTACACACAGTCCACCCACCCCTCTCTTGCAGTACATCAATCACTCTCAAGTTAAAGCTCAAAAAGTTCAACACACATGATCTCCTAGATCTAAAACCAAATTGACTGTCTGTCAGAATGTTCATCTTTTCAAGATAGTGGGTCTATCGATCTTTCAAAATCCTTTCATATTTACCTAGTTGTATTTTACGGGACGAGAGCTATGCTCGTAGTGACCTGTTTCCGTATCTCTCCGCATCCAGTTTATTCTTAAAATCTTGTATAGTTTTGGCACTCACTGTTTCACCGTTTAGTTTGTTCCAGACATCAATCACTCTATGTGGGAAGCTATTCTTTTTCAAATCTCTTCTGTAACTGTCCTTCTTTAGCTTCTTTTCGTGTACTCTTGTTTCTCTTCTGTCCCATTTTAATAAGCCGTCTCTATCAAGAATTTCCATCCATTTCATAATTCTGTAAATGGTCAACAAATCACCTCTTTCTCTTCTCTGTTCCAATGTTGATAGATGTGATTTCTCCAATCTTTGTTCATATGTCAAATTTGATAGTGTAGGTGCCTTTTTTGTCGCTGCTCTTTGAATTCTTTCAAAATTTCTTATGTTTTTTTTTTTTTTTTTTTTTTTGCTAGTTGCCCATAATGTTGCAGCATACTCTCGTTTAGATCATATCAGTGTAACCATTATTTTCTTTACCATTTCTTCATCCATGTAGTCAAAGGCCACTTTCATTGATCTTAATAAGTTAAAAGTCTCTCTAAATAATTTATTGACATGTTTATCAGGTGTCAAGTCACTTGAGATAATCACTCCCAGGTCCCTTTCTGAATTTATTTTTTTACTTCCTTGTTACCAATTTTATATTGACCCGATATTCTATTTTTTGCTTTTTCCAAATTCCATCATACTACATTTCTAAATATTAAAGTTTATTTCACACCTCTGACTCCATTCCCATATTTTGTCTAGGTCTTCTTGTAGTGATCTGCAATCTTTTCTGCTTACTCTCTTGAGTAATTTGGCATCATCAGCAAAGAAGTTCATGTAACACTTCACTCCCTCATCCATATCATTTATATATATGGCAAACATATTGTGCTGGTTAGTGATACTGGCCTATAATCTAGTGGCATTTCCTTGTTTCCACCTTTGTCAACTGGCACCACATTTGCCCTTTTCCAATCAAGTGGTACAATGCCTTCTTTCAATGAGCATGTAATAAGACTGTGGATCTTGTCTGCTAGCTGTTCCCTACATTCTTTAAGTATCTAGTTTGAGATCCCATCAGCTCTTGAGGCTTTTGTCACATCCAATGATCCCAGGAGGTTGAGCACTTCCATCACTTCTATATTCATATCTGCTAAACCTGGTTTTTTGCTCCCTCACTTTTCTTAAAAAAGTTGTGCTCTTTTGTGAAGACCAATTGGAAACCTTCATTTATTATTTCTGCCTGAGGCCTCTTCAAAGACCTCACCATCTGGTATTAACTTAGTGATTTCTTCCCTGTCTCAATTTACCATTTATGAACCTGTGAAACAGTTTTGGTTCATCTTTGCATTTTGTACTACACCTCTTTCAAAATTGCTTTCTTCCTCCCTGCGAATTCTGGTATAGTCTTACCTAGCTTATTTGTAAGCTTCTTTTGTTTTATTGCTTCCTTTCTTACTCCATTTTCCCCAAGCCGCTTCCCTGGTGTGTGTGTGTGTGTATTACCTAATTGTAGTATACAGGAAAGGAGCAATGCTCGTTGGGTCTTGTCTCCTATTCTCTAATTTTCTAACATACCTAAACTCAAATTCATGTACAGTTCCAACTTAATCTATATCCTTGATTTCCAATTATCATATTTAGATTTAAACTCATGTATTGTTTGAACTTCTAAGCTATTCCACATATTTATGCATCTATATGGGAAAATGTACTTCTTCATATTTCTAGACTTGTGGTCTTCCTTAACCCCTTCCATACGGTGCCGCACACGTAGGCGTCATGGGGAGCGAGTGTATTCGCGAGGCTGCCATATCGGCGTCTTGATTATATTTATTGTAGTCGCCCCTCCATAATGACATTCTTTCTAATTCTTTTGTAATCGCATTTTCTATGGTTATCAATATTCACAGGTGAAGAGAGAACGATCGATATAAGCGGTGACTATATTTTATGATGCGAGTATTATTACGACACGTCGTACGGCTGGCATTGGCTGCTGCCACCGAGATCTAAGTCCATGACGCCTACGTGTGCGGCACCGTATGGAAGGGGTTAATTTACTCCCATGACCTCTTAAAGCCCTCTCATCTTTAATCAGGAGATCTCTTCTCTTAGTGCAATCTATCCCCTTTAGTGACCTGAACACTACAATCATGTCACCTCTTTCTCTTCAATCTTTCAAAGTTGGTAGACCCAGTACTTTTAGTCTTTCCTCATATGGTTTATTTGCCAGGCTGGGGACCAGTTTAGTTGCTGCCCTTTGTATTCTCTCAATTTTGCTTAGATCCTTCACTCTGTGTGGGGACCATACTACTGACACATATTCCAGTCTCAGACATATTAGAGTTTCAATGAGTTTTTTCATCATCCTTTCATCCATATATTGGAATGCCACTTTAATCTTCTGCAGTAGTCCATATTTCTCTTCTACAATCCTGCTAATATCTCTGTCAATTGACAGGTTGTCTTTTATCAACAATTCTAAGTCTTTCTCCTCTTTTGCTTTTCTAACAGGTTCACTTCCAAGGAATAGTTTAAGGATAACCTTTTGCCACTACTGCCCATTCCATTACTTTACATTTTTTAGTATTGAACTTCATTTCCCATTCTTGGCTCCATGCAAAAATAGTGTCTTGTTTAATAATTTCTAGCTAATTTGTATGGTCCCTATGTTGATTGCTACTCTGTATTCTCTCAATCTTTGTAGGGACCATACCACTGATGCATTTTCATGTCTTGGACTGATTAAAGTCTCAATGAGTTGCTTCATTTCTTCATCCATACAGTAAAAAGCAACCTTAATGTTCTACAGTAATCAATATTCCTTTCCTACAATCTTAATGATATGTTTGTCAGATGAGAATTTACCTTATATCAACACTCAAACCATTCTCCTCTTTTGCCTTTGTGATGGCTTTCCAAGGAGTAGTTCAATGATGGTCTTTTGGAGCTACTGCTCATTTCCAATACTTTGCATTTCTTGGTACTGAAATTATTTTTCCAGGGTCCAAAGATGGGTAGCTGCATGTGGTTTTCCTGCAAGATGGACAGTGAAGCTGCCCATTTCTAAAACCTGCCAACCCACTCATTTCCATCAGGATGCACAGCCCTGAGGAATTGACACTCAGTATCTGGACTGGGCTAAAGAGCTCTTTATCAACTGCTTTTCTTACACCTTTCAACACATGGAGAGTTGACAACAGGTGACTGCTACCTTTCTCCTACCACTTTCTACCAATGACACAGAATCAGTCTTACACCAATACAACATAGACATTTTAAAGTTTCTTCCCAATCCTTGTGGGACTGCTATCCACTGCCATCCATTCTAATATCTTATCCTATACTGTTGTCCTTTTATACCTACTCTTCAGCTGTATTCACTTTCTGTGTGTTATGGGCCTAAGAAAAGCCTTTAATATCTCATTTTACCTAGTTTTGAAGTTTCTAAATGCTTCAGATGTAGATCACTTTTCATTATCTAGTCAGTCCCTGTAGCATATACCAGAAACTGAGTAGGTGAATTTTACTGGTGGGATTATCTCTTTTTTGATCGGCTGGAATTGCATCACAACAACCAAAGGAAAAGAGCAAATGTTGGACACCCAACCATCATAAGAATATTTGTGTGTGCATGTATGTGATGCACACTTTCCTTGGCTTAAGCACATAAAAGATGACCACTTAAAAAAAATAATATAATCGTCACAAATTTAGTTATAGATTATAATACATATCTAGTCATATTTAGGATACATTTTTTATAAGAGAATCCAAAGGTTACATATATATATAGATATATATATATATATATATTGAACATGATTTCCTAGTTTTTCATCTACAATATCTACAATGTTTTACATTGACTCTAGAGACAGACAAGCAGGTTAGGTGTTTGGATCATTAACTTTCCATGATGTTTCAGGGATTTAGAAATTTTGAGACATAACAAAATGGAAAGCATCTACACTATTGGCATCTACACTTATATGAGCAGCAGAGTTAGTAGTTGAGAATGGAAATATGGGACAACCTGATTTAAAAGAGTATGATCCTATTTATTAGATAATATATTGAGAAGAATTAGAACACACTCAAAATGTAAATGAATCCATGCTGTAATAACCAATTTCTAATACAATGAAGTTCAGAAATGTAAAAATAACTCAAACAATTGAATAATCATTGTACCATAGCAACATGCCTTACAAATTCTGTTCCAGTTAATGCCAAGTCATATTATTTAGCTGAAGGGTGGACCCCAATCTGCTGGGAACCTAGTTAATCCATAAATGGAAGCACTGGATCAACAGGCTGGATCCAATGTGAGCAATATCAATCCCCCAAAAATAAGTTCACTAAATCCATTAGATTTTTGCCCTATATATAAAGATCCTATGTGGATAACAAAGTATAGAAAATATGAAATATTCATTCACCATAAGTTTTGAAGGTATGAAAACTTTAACTGCCAAATCCATTTAATTTAATCACTCTTGATATCGTATGTACACAATGAATCAACCTGTTGTCATGGATCTCCATTGCAAAAAGACTTCTGGCTGCCAGAAATATGGTCATAGCCAACAGACTGACCTATAAATTACTTTGGAAAGTGGTTTTGTAGAGTTGGTTGAAATGGCTGAATCCTAGGCAGTGTAAAATAATATGTTAAATGTCTTCTGCATGGTAATTGCACCTGGGGCATATGTTAAATGTGTAATCTGTTGTTACACCTCTTCTGTGTTACTATTGCTTAAGTGTAATGCCCACAATTTTCATATTCATTTATATTGTTTAAAATTACTGGATAGGATGCTCAGGAGAAATTTCAATACATACAGGCAACACATAAAAAATACATCAGGTCGCCTGAATATAAAGAAAATCCCCCCTTCACTTTTCATACATGACCTGGCTCCTACTCCCTTTGTAGTCTATGCTAACCCCCCCTGATCCCCCCTTCCTCTATGCCAAATGCTACCCCCAATGGCCGCTTATAGATAAAAACAAGTCTGAGACGATGTGCCGCAACTTCAATTTGTTAATCTTTGTTTAAAAATTCCACATGTCTCACAATGCTCAGGAACCTGTATTTCTGAACCCTCTCCCCCTCCTAAATGTCTGACTTAGATTATAAATTCTTATTAACAAGGCATAAAGAGACATAAAGGTTGGAAGCCACTGCCATGGATTCATAATTGGAGAATGTCATGTTTTGTGGGCCATGCAGAATAGATGGAATGCATCATTTCAACATGATCCTACACTCTGACAAGTCAGTTGCCATTTTGTTCCTTCTCCCCTACCCCCTTTAGTTCCTCTTTAACCTTGATATTATAGCACTGATATGTATCAGTGATATATTGCATTTAGATTTTTGTGATGGAATATATTTATTTCAACATGACCCTGCACTCTGACAAGTCCGTAAATATTACCCAGTGCATTCTGTGAAATTGAATCACTACTCGCCACACATACACTTACTAGGGAGTTTCAGTCTTTCCTCATAGTTGCCAGGCTGGGGACCAGTTTGGTTGCTGCACTTTGCATTTTCTCAATCTTGCTTAGATCCTTCACTCTGTGTGGGGAACATACTACTGATTCATATTCCAGTCTTGGATATATCATGGTTCAATGAGTTTTTTCATCATCTCTTCATCCATATATCTCTCCCACAATCCTGCTGATATGTCTGTCAGGTGACAAGTTGTCTTTCATCAACCTCAAATCTTCCTCCTCTTTTGCTTTTGTAATGTGTTCACTTCCCAAGGAATAGTTTAAGGATGGCCTTTTGGTTCTATTGCACATTTCCAGTTCTTTGCAATTTTTGGTGCTGAACTTTATTTCCCATTCTTGGCTCCATGTTCTTGTCTCTGGTAGGATATATGCTAGTGCAAAGTCTCTTTTTCCATCTCATTCCACTGTTTTATATTCATTATCTCCACCATTCACTCTCCCCTTTATGCTTTTATTTTCATTGCTATTATCACTCCTCTCATTTTTTCTTTTCTGCTCTCTCCCCACCAGATTAACATACTTTGCTTCACCCATACATACATATACCAAAGGCTTTTTTCCCCCTTACATGGAATATAGCCAAAAAGAAAAAAGCATAGAAATAACTCCCACCCAGAAGCAGTGTCGCAACACACAGCACATCCACAGCAAGGCCACTTCATTAATTCGGCGACCCCCCTCTCCGTCCCCACATGCAAAAAAGGAGAAGACGGGAAGAAATCCCTTTGGGCTGCGTCAATTTATTTCTCATACATACTCCCTCAACCCCCATCCCCCACCCCCTCATGCATCACAGCATCATCCATACACAACCCTTCTCCATTCACCCCTATCTTCTGTCCTCTCCCATCCTTCCTCAACAGACATTCCTCTCTTTTGTAATGCCCCTTTCACCCCATCCATCCATCTCATCCTAGGACACCCCCTCATATTCACTCCTTCCACCTCTACTTTCCACACCTCTTTTACTAATCTTTCTTCACTTATTCTTTCCACGTGTCCAAACCATTCTAATACTCTTTCATCCACCCTATCTCCCAACTCCCTTTCCACCCCTGTTCTCCTCCTCACCTCCTCATTTCTCACTCTATCCAGTCTAGTAACCCCTATCATACTTCTCAGACATTTCATCTCAAACACATTCAAACTCCTTCTCTCTTCCTCTCTTATGTTCCATGTTTCTGCCCCACACAGTGCTGTCGGCACAATCACTCCATATAACCTCCTCTTAGCATCCATTCCCAAATGTCTATTTCTCATTACACTTTTTAAACCACCAAGGCATTTACTCGTTTCTCTCAATCTACGTTCTACCTCCACCCCCATTCCTCCCTTTCTTGCCACATTCATACCCAAGTATCTAAAACTATCCACTTCCTCCAGTCTCTCTCCCTTGATACTCACTTCCAGCCTGCTGCCATTCTCTCCCCTTGTACATCTCATCACCTTACATTTGCCCACATTTATCTTCAGCTTCCTTCTTTCACACACCTTCTCAAACTCTGTCACTAACTTCCTCAATCCCTTTTCTGATCCTGCTACAAGTGCAGTGTCGTCAGCAAACAACAACTGGCTTATTTCCCACTTTTCTCCATTTTCTTTAACCATCTCCAACCCCTGACCCACTACCCTTGCATTCACCTCTCACACCACTCCATCCATGTATAGATTGAACAGCCAGGGTGACATAACACATCCCTGATGAAGTCCCACCTTTACCTCAAACCATTCACTCTCTCCATTTTTAATCCTAACACAAGCTCTACTACTCTCGTAAAAACTCCTGACTGCTCTTAACAGCTTTCTTCCTATCCCATATATTTGCAATACCTCCCACAGTGCCTTCCTGTCTACCCTGTCATAAGCCTTTTCCAAATACATAAAAGCCCAAAAAACATCTTTACCTTTTCCTATAGCTTTCTCACATATCTGTCTTACTACAAAAATCTGATCTACACAACCCCTACATGTCCTAAAACCACACTGTTCCTCACCAAGTACTCCCTCTGTTCCTCTCCTAATCCTCTCAATGGAGACCCTCCCATAAGCCTTCCCAACTACACTCAACAAGCTGATCCCTCTGAAACTACTACACTCACACTTATCCCCCTTTCCCTTGTAGAGTGGAACAATACAGTCACTCCTCCAGTCCTCCAGCACTCTACCCTTTCTTAAATAAACATTAAATAACCTCACCAGCCAGTCCACCATAACTGTATCTCCTTTTTTCAGACATTCTGCATGGCATCCATCCAACTCAGGTGCCTTACCTGCTCTCATCATCTTAACAGCTGCTTTCACTTCATCTTTCCTTATTTCTCCTCCATTTTCTTCACTCATCACTCTCATTTTCTTAGTTCTTCCCACTATAACTACCTTTCCCTTCCTATCCTCCTTCACATTTAGCAACTCCCAAAAATACTCTGCCCACCTTCCTCTCAATGCCTTCTCCATTATCATCTCTCCATCTGCACCTTTTACCTTTTCTTCTCTACTTGATTCACCTCCTCTTCCTCTTAATTTCTTTCCAAAACACCTGAATATTAATATCATTGAACTTGGTCTGAACAAAACATTATTTCTTGATTCTCAGCAGTGACTATTACCTGACCCAACAGTTCAAGCACTTAGGGCAAAGCTTATGATTTTGGCATCAGCTATGCTTCTCCTAGTGTGGGCTCCTCACTACCATTACCTTCCTCTGTTACATCCCTTATTACCTTGAACTTGGCTTTGCTTACTAGTTTCTGTGCCCCATTATCTCGTTCATCGTGCTTTGTGATTTACACTTAAGTCTCACTGACTTAAGTCACTCACTCATCTCCTTATACATATCTGCCACCCTTGTATACTTTTCTGTTTCTTTATGTGATTCACCACTGTCTGGGATTATGTGTTGGACTCATGAACAACAGCAATTCTCCCACATGAGAGCTCAGAGCTCATTTGGCCAGATCTATGGGTAATGCTATGACCTTATACACACACACACACACCTTGCCCACCAGAGTTGGAGTGCTGCCTTGCACTGCAGAGATGCTGAAAAAATTTTCAGCCCTAGGCAGGACTCAAACTTGGATTGCTGAATTAGTGGTCGAGAACAATATCACTGCACCTTCCTCTTTCATTGCTCTCTGCCTTGGTTTCTTTCTCTTCTTGCTGGTAAATTATTTCTTTTCCTTACTACCACAATAATACATTTATTCTTATCTACTAGCTGTCTTAGTATTTCTCTGCTCCTAAATATTTATTTTACCTCCTTTTCCACATGTTCCCTCTAATCTTCCATAATCTTACTAAAATTTACTTTTTCTTACTTATATATCATTGTCTTTTTGTTTCTGTTCAATCTCAGATATTTCATTCTCCTTGGCCTTCTAATTATTTTTCTCACGTTGTCTTCTAGCTCTCTCTCCTCTTTGAATTTATTATAATCATCTTTCAATTTATCAAACTCTATCTTTTTTTCAATTGGTCATTTCACTTAACTAATATCTTAAATTGTTTTTGACCCCTTGTCATGTCTTCCACTACTATCAGTACTTGTTTTTGACTGATATGTATTACTTATCTCATTAATAATTTTACTATAATCAATATCCTTTCCTGTTTAATATCAGTCCTGAGATCATTACTTCCTCTTCTGACCACCATATCCATCAACTCATGACTTAACCTACCTTTTGAATTTTGGTTTTCCTTTTTCTACTCTATACTAAATCACTTTCCATTTCTTCACTTGATAGACCCCGAAGTTCCCCTTACCCACACTAAAATTGTACTTTCTTTCATTGTAATCCCTGTATGCCTTGCACAATATCAGCTGAAGTCTACACTAAGATCAAACATATACACTTCATGTGTATAACAATGCTGTGCATAGGATTTTTCTGTGTTTTAAGATAGCATATATTTCTTATGAAATATTTAGATTACTGTACAAGGTTGATGAAAAACATGTACTATAATGCATACATTCTTCATTTACAGGCCCGTTTCAGTGGCCTATCATTTGCCCAGGGTACTGCATACTTACCATACCAGCAACAGCCTTGCTCAAGATCTTTATACCATAAATACACCTTAATTCAAATTGGTTTGAGTTTTCTTTAAATAAATAGATAAATAGATAAAATATAAATAAATAAAAATATGTTGAATAATAATTACTCATTGTTTTGGCACCTGCTTGATGATGACAGATAATATTTCTATTGTGTGCATGTATTTACCCAATTGTAGTAAACAGGAGATAAGCAATGCTCATGGGGTCTTGCCTCCTAGTCTCCAATCTATAATACCTAGCTTCAAATTCATGTGTGGTTTCAACTTGGATTATATCCTTGGTTTCCAATTATCATATTTATATTTGAATTCATGTACTGTTCCAGTTTGGGCTACATCCCCTTTGAAACTACTCCAAGTACTTATGCATCTATATGGAAAATTCTCATGACCTCTTAAAGCCATTCTATCATTAATCAAGATATATCTTTTGACAATGTAATCTTTCCATTTTAGTAACCAGAAGAAAAGGAATGGTGGGATGAAGAGGTGAAGGTGAGGGTACAAGAGAAAAAGCAAGCATATGTGGACTGTTGCAAGGTAAAACTAGAAAAGCATAAGAGAGGTAAGTAAAAGAGAGGAGAAGCAAAATATAAGATAAGGGAGGCAAAGGGGAAGGAGGCAAAGGAAGGCAAATGTAAAACGAGGTATGAGTTTGACAGAATTTGAAGAGAATATAAAGATGTTTTGAAAGAAAGTATAGACAGTGGGGTATGAATTAGGTAGAGAGGAAAAAGTAAAAGGTGCAGATAGGCAGATGTTAATGTAAGTGAAGGCAGTCAATGGAAAATGAGTAGAGTATTTCAGAGGGTTGTTGAATAAGGAGGTGGTTAGGGATTGACTGTGACAGTGGGGGAAGCTAGCAAAAATGACTGTAATGGGAGAGGAAAGTGACAGGGCTTTTAAAAATATGAGGTACAAAGATTATTGCATATTATGAAAGCTGATAAGGCACCTGGGTTGGATGGGTGTCATATGGAGTGTCTGACATAGGGAGGAACAGTTATAATGGGTTGACTAGTGAGGTAATTAAATGTGTGCCTAATGGAGGGGAGTGTGCTGGAGGGCTGGAGAAGTACATATATAATTCTGCTTTATAAAGGAAATAAGAATTAATGAGAACATAGTAGTTTTAATGGGATCAGTTTGTTGAGTGTAGTTGGAAAGACATGGGAGGGTGTTAACTGAGAGAATAAGGAGAGGAACAGAAGGAGTAATAGGTGAGGAACAGTGTAGGGCAGATATGCAAGAAGTTTTTGGTAAAAGGTAAGGATGTTTTTGGGGGGTCTTAATGGATGTAGAGAAGGCTTATGACCTTATGAGAATTAAGCAGAGACTCAAGATTATTCTAAGTAAACAATATTGTTGTAAAGACTTGAAACAAAGAATATGATTGGTGAAAGGGTGAAGGAGAAGAAAATTCAATTGGTTCATGAATGTAAGATCATGCCCTTTGGGAACAATCTTAAATATAAAGATTATTGGACTAAGAAAATCACTACATCATTGCAAAGCTCATGTAGGATCTTGTATACATGGAAGAACTTGGAAGAACTTTGAAGAGAGTGCACTGTGTATAAGAATTAATAGAAGAAAGATATAGAAGAAAAGATAGATTTGATTCACCTAGACAGAAGATTATAACTGGAGGATGTGAGGTGCCATATCCATAAGTGAGGGCTACACAGGGCAATCACAATGAGAAGGCCTGTCATGTGTCATGTGATGTTCATGTATGATATTTATTTATTTACCTAGTTGTATTTACCTAGTTGTATTTTGCGGGAAGGGGAGCTACGCTTGTGGTGTCCCGCCTTTGTATCTTGCAGTGTCTAGTTTGCTTTTGAACTCATGAATGGTTTTTGCGCACACTATTTCATTGCCCAGTTTGTTCCAAGTGTCCACCACTCTATGTGGAAAACTGTTTTTCTTCAGATCTCTTCTGTAGCTATGTTTTTTTATTTTCTTTCCATGCCTTCTTGTGCTTCTCTTGTCCCAGTTTAACAAGTCTTCTCTATCGAGTATTTCTGTGCCTTTCATGATTCTGTAGGTGGTCAGTAGGTCACCTCTCTCTCTCTTCTTTGCTTCAGAGTCGGTAATTCCAGTTTAGCCAATCTCTCCTCATATGACAAGTTTGCAAGTTCAGGTGCCATTTTTGTTGCTGCTCTCTGGATTCTTTGTATTTTCTTTATATTCTTTTTGGTACTGGGTGACCACAATATCGCTGCATATTCTAGTCTAGGCCTTATCAATGTGACCAATATTTTCTTAATTATGTCTTCGTCCAAGTATGTAAATGCCACTTTTA
Organism: Oratosquilla oratoria; assembly: GCF_046742065.1. NCBI lineage: Eukaryota > Metazoa > Arthropoda > Malacostraca > Stomatopoda > Squillidae > Oratosquilla > Oratosquilla oratoria. The sequence continues at coordinate 32,763,693 of NC_134777.1, read as the reverse complement.
TTGATCTTAGGAAGTTGTAGGATTCTCCAACAATTTTGTTAATCTGTTTGTCATAGGACAAGTCGTTTGAGATAATTACACCCAAATCTTTTTCGGGTCTCTCCTTCTTTACCTTCTTGGTTCCAATTTTATATTGTCCTGATATTCTGTTTTTTGCTTTTTCCAAACTCCATTATGCTACACTTCTTAATATTAAAGTCCACTTCCCATTTCTGACTCCAGTTCCATACCTTATTTAGGTCTTCCTGCAGTGATTCACAATCCTTATCAGTTTTTACTTTCCTTAACAGTTTGGCATCATCTGCCATGATATAATTCAAATGGATTATTGTCAAAATTCCATGTTTAGGATATAGTCAATTTATGCTAAAATAAGAAAGTTATCCACAGGTATACACCTAACAACCAAGAAAGAAAAGGCATGAAGCCACAGCATCAACCAGGGATGCAAAAAAGGGAAGAGCAAGGGCTATACTAATAAGACCAAAACTCGAATACGCAGCAAGACTATGGACACCCAGTGCCAAAAAGAATATAAAAAAATTAGAAAGAATACAGAGCAACAACAAAACTGCAACCAACTCTTTCCAAAATGACATATGAACAAAGACTGTCCAAATTAGAATTACCAACTTTGGAACAAAGAAGGGAAAGAGGAGACTTACTATCTATAGAATTATGAATGGAATGGAAATCTTAGATAAGAATGATTTATTGAAATGGAACAATGGAAAAACAAGAGGACATGAAAAGAAACTAAAAAAAAAAAGATAATTACAGAAGAGATCTGAAAAAAATAGCTTCCCACACAGAGTGATACATACTTGGAACAAATTAGACAAAGAAACAGTGTGTGCAAACACTATTCAAGATTTTAAGAAAAAACTTGATGCTGAGAGATACAAAGATGGGCCACCATGAACATAGCTCCCTTCTCGTTTAATACAACTAGGTAAATACAACTTTCTGTCCCAATCTCAGAATAGGTCATGCGGATGAACATGGCACCTTGAAGTAGTACCAGGATGCTTTCAAATATGTAAATGAGTGGGTAATAGATAGGTAGCTGATAAATGCTTGTATGCCTTCTTCATACATAATAAAAGGTGAAGTGAATGTGTAAAGAAAGGTAAATACATACATACATACAAACATATACCAAGGCTTTTTCCCCTTTACAAGGGAGGTAGCCAAAAAGGAAAAGGCATAAAAACCATTCCCACCCATTCTATCCCTAAATACACTCCACTCCCCTGCACCCTCTCTCTTATCTTGGCACCTCCTGGATGATGGGTCATCCCTGCATCTTGTCCACTGCCCTAGGTCAGAGGTAGTGTCGCAAGACAGAGCACATCCACAGCAAGGCTGCTTCATTAAAATGGCAACCCCCCCCCTCTCCATCCCCTCATGCAGAAAAGGAGAAGACTGTGAGAAATCCCTTTGGGCTGCATCAAATTTTTCTCACACATACTACCTCACCCCCCATCCCCCCACCCATTCCACCTCATGCATCACAACATCATCCATATACAACCATTCTCCATTCACCCGTCTTCTGTCCTCTCCTGTCCTTCCTCAATAGACATTCCCCTCTTTCCCAAAGCCCCTTTCATCCCATCCATCCATCTCATCCTAGGTCGCCCCCTCATGATCACTCCCTCCACATCTGCCTTCCATACCTCTTTTACTCGTCTTTCTTCACTCATTCTTTCCATGTGTCCAAACCATCCCAATACTCTTTCATCCACCCTGTCTCCCAACTCCCTTACCACCCCTGTTCTCTTCCTTGCCTCCTCATTTCTCACTCTATCCAGCTTAGTAACCCCCATCATACTTCTCAGACACCTCATCTCAAACACATTCAGACTCCTTCTCTCTTCCTCTCTTAGGTTCCATGTTGGGCCCAGTCCAAAGTCTGTGCATCAGGGCTGCACCCTCAAGTGGAGGTGAAGATGTTGATGGGTTCTGAAGATGAGCTTAAGGAAAATTATTCTCTCTAATGTCCATTTCACAGGACCACCTTGTGCACATATCCTTTGCTGGTACAAAGTGATGAATAAAAAGCAGAGCTAAAAATAAAAGATCTAAAAGAGTAAAGACAAAGATAATTTGTGTGAGCATAAAGAAATACTAAGAGCAACTAAGAGAACATCAAAATTCTGGAGGAATGTTGGGCTACTGGAATGAGGATGAAAGAAATTTGAATATGGAAAAGGAATGATAAACAATGATAGGAAAAGTTGCTTAAAATGAAAATGATACAGAGATGGGAGAGGACAGGCAAGTAAGTAGTGCTGTGCTGTGCTCTTGCTCTACGTCTGTCTCCAGAGTAAAACCACAAACCTGGGCTACCTGCTTCCGCCGCCCTTTTGAGCACTGTCTCGTACACGCCTGAGATTCTGTTTGCCTCAGCATTCTTGTATGAACCACTGAACAAGTGACGTAGGGAACGGGGTATAGTGCGAGAATCACGACCATAAACAACCATGCAGAGGTCCTTGGTGATGATGGCTGGTTGTGCACAATTCTCCAGCTGGTCAAATCAAGATAATAACATTCAAGTAAATCAGTTAGTTAATGATTTCTTGTAAGTGGAATGAGATCAAAGAAATTACAAATATAATAATTAATTAATGATTGATAATGTATAATTTATCTTCACTATATTTACCTATCTAAACTTCTTTAATACACTGACCTCAAGATAGGCAGAGATAGTCAAATAAACATGTTCACCATGGGGAGTAACACGATTAAGGAGTACTGAGTTGTGAAGTGAGGAGTCCCATGCAGCTTCAAAACGGAACATGGTACGATCCTCCCCAGGATACTCCAAATATTCACCAGGGAAAAGCCCAAGAGATAGTACAGAAGTGTCATTATCATTGTCATCTTCACTTTCTGGGGTTGTTCGAATTCGACCTGCAAATTTGAGCATATGTAATATCCAGTATGAGGTTTTAATTAAAAACATTATGCATTTATTAGTGCAATGAAAACCAGCCTCTTTTAAAAAAACATCTTTGTATCAGAAATGGTATTTGTAAATAACATACCAACAACAAGTTCTCTGACATCACGCCATATAAGATCTTGAGAATTTTCATGTACAATAGTAATGCGTATGCGTCTCTGGATCCCTTGATGCAAGAGGAAAAGACCTCGGCATGGCAAGTCATCACTGTGGTCCACCACAGCAGGAACATACTCACCACTTGGGGCTAATAAAGAGAGGAATGAATTTTTCAGTAGCACTATTATGTCATGGTTTCAGAGTACTCTTATCTTTATGCATCAACTACTCATCATTTCTAAATAATGTATGTTTATTATCAAATTAAGAGACAAGAGATAGTCATTTGTATATGTCAGTCATATATATACATACATACATCAAGGGCTTTTTTCCCCTTACAAGGGAGGTAGCCAAAGTCAAAGGCAGAAATCCACTCTCACCCATTTCATCCCCACATACTCCACTCTCATTCACCACCCCTCCCTCACTCCCTCTTTCCTTGGCTCATCCTGGATGATGGGTCATCCTTGCATCTTTCCCACTGCCCTGGGTCAGAAGCAATGCTGCAAGACACAGCAAGGCCACTTCATTTAATCAGTGACCACCCTTCTCTGTCCCCTCATGCAGAAAAAGAGAAAACAGGGAGAAATCCCTTTGGGCTGCATCAAAATATTATTCATACATACTCCCTCACCCCACCATCCCCCACCCACTCCCTTACATGCATCACAGCAGTCTTGTGTATATATATATATATATATATATATATATATATATATATATATATATATATATATATACACACATACTACTGGTTCTATGCAAAAGAGTGGAAATATGTTGGGAAAAAAAAGAATATCATGTTGAGTGATCTATCAATCTATATACCAAGGGTTTCCTCCCCCTTACAAGGGAGGTAGTCAAGTCAAAGGCACACACCCACTCACACCCATTCCACTCCCATTCACCCTTGTTTTCCTAGTTGAGTGATGCATACTGAAAATCCATCAGGTCTTGTAAGTTTGATCTCATGTAAAATTAGTGCTACACCTCCTGATGATATACATTCTATTAGTAGATTAACTTTAAAAGCATAACTTACCCAGCTCACATATCTCAAACCATACAAGAAGGTCATGCTTGGCATGGACATGAGAAGTTGAGGGGCTCTGCAGGACACCAAATTTCGGAGATCGTACTGGTTGGCTGATGGGGATTGCAGGGGGCTGCATCCTCTTTGGAGGTGCACGTGAACTGAAGTGAGGAGGTACCATGCCAAGAGGTAAGCTGAAGAAAATCCAGAAGCCACCAACACCATCCGCCTCACCACACCCAAGATTATGTTGATGTCCAAAATAGGACAAAGCAAATGGGTGAGTGACGAAGATGGTGTCATAAGGACCAACACAAATTAGCACCAGTACACATGCAGGATAGTTTGAAAATTAGGAATATATGCACATATAAATATATATACACACACACAATTTTCTATAACACTTAACTGTACTTCTGTAATTGTAGGTACAGGTACTCCTCGTTTAACGACGACAATTGGGACCAGCGCACCGTCGTTAACCGAATTGGTCGTTAAGCGAAAGTGTATACATATACGTACATGTACTGTATGTGCAATGTCCAGCAATACATGTATCTTTATTTTTGTGTGTTCCCCTCTTTTATACAGTACATTAAAGCTTTATTTACTGTTTATTTACAGAGGTTAGGTTCCTAAAAGTACCGTATATGACCAAATCCGCGTATGCTGACATTCCATATTGAATACCGGGGTATTTTTTTAGTTTCGACCATGATCGCAATATAGCAATAGAAAATTAATTATCAATTTTGTAAATTAAAATGTATCAACGTAATATGCAATTTTGTGGGCGGAAATGAAAGTAAAAAATACTTTGCTAAAAGAAAATATGCTAATGAATGAAGTCGGTAGCATAGGATCGGGACGCCATCTTGTCGTCTGCCAACGTCTCTCACGACGACGACAACGAGGACAAGCCGGATGACATTTAATTTGTAGGTAATGATTTATTAAACACAGGTTAGGTTAGTCTAGTTTAGGTTAGACGAATTAATTTATCATCCTTTCATTTCTTCGACATCGGCATCTATCATAACAAACATGGTGTACCATTCGTCCAACATGACTTCGTTACTTACGAAATCTGTTTTAGCATTTTTTTTTCATTTCCGCTCACAAAATTGCATATTACGTTGATACATTATAATTTACAAAATTAATAATTAATTTTCTATTGTTATATTGCGCCCATGGTCGAAACTAAAAATTTACCACTACCTGTATACACTGTACCCCAGGTAGTTTTTGCAGCTTGCAGGATGGTAATGTAGACCTAAGCTTCAGAACACTTTACCTCACAGCTAATATCCACTGTACAAGTTCATTTATAACATCATACAAATTTGCCTCAGCCAACTTAATTATCGTACACGACGTCGTAACTTCGGGAGATTTACGTTAAACGACGTCATAAAGCCCGTCGTTACTCCGAGTTGTCGTTAACCGAGTAGGTCGTTAAACGAGGAGTACCTGTATATACAGTTAGGTAAATACAGCTGCATGCATCTTTACCTAATTGCATTTACCTACAATTAGGTCAATACACATGTGGATATTTTTACTTAGGTACATACAGTTATATACATATACCAATGGCTATTTCCCCTTTACAAGGGAGGTAGCAAAAAAAAAATAGTACAGTTAAGTGTTATAAAAAATACAGTAGATGAACAGAATCCACAATTAGTTTACATGAAAACAAACAAATGAAGATGAATAGCATTATGAGTTATCACAGAGCAGAAAGTGAACTAATATTATATCACAAAGGCTCATGCAATCCAATCATAAGAGGATTATGGGAATTATACAACTAGAGAACAATATGAAAATTAAGTTAGATTAAGATAAAGTACATACATTTTAGTACAAACTAGACATAATTTTCATTTTGAATACTGCAGAAATGCTTCAAAAACTCAAAAATTAACCCAGCTCCTACCCATGAAGCAGTTGGAATACCAGTAATCCAAGGAAAAACACCATCAATAAAACAGAAATCCAATACCATTAACAAACCCTTCCCCAAAACATCTTTCAAACCCACAAGTTTAGAAAATAGGTGAATAAAAAAAAAGATATAAAAATCAGACTAGAAACAGATCCCTCTCCCTTCTCCATCAAAGATGAAGAAGAAGCATTAAAGTAATTTAAAAACTCCAATGTTGAAGGCCCAGATAAGATCTCAAACATCCATTTAAAACACTTTGTCATAATAAGTCTTTTGCCCTGGGTTTCTCCTGCAGTAGACACATGACTCCCAGCTTACTACCTACAGTCCCTAGGTGGGCCCATAAGTCACTCAAGGACAAAATATTGTGTTGTTGTTTAAGGATAGTAGGTGTGGGGCATTGTACAATGTGCTCTGTCTTCTTTGTGATGATTGCACCTTGGGCAATTTGGTTCTGTGGCCTGTGTTGATACTGTTTTAATGCTGAATGGTGTCCTGAACACAGCAAATTTCTGGGACAAAAAAGTTTATACAATGGAATCCCCTAGGGTGCAATACTCTAACCTACAATATTCAACCTATTCATAGGCAATCTCCTAACCTCTGATCCAAAATTTAATACCAATGTACTCATGCAGACGACAATACTAACCCAACATAGAAACTACAAAATAACAGTGAAAACAACCTAAGCCTACTTGGACAAACTAGAGGGATGACTTTGAAAGAACAGAATTGAAGCCTCATTTCAGAAATCATCAGTAACATTACTCATTCCTGACACACATGGAGAAGGGAAAAAAGAAAAAAAAATCCATCAGTGAAATTAAATGAGCAAACCCTTCCAATGAATAATGGAAATAGATTCTATGACTCATCTATGATTCTCATATTACCTCCAGCCCACATATAAAAGATCTGACAGTAAAATTCAACAAGAAAATAAACCTACTAAAATCTATTGCAAGCAAGGGCTTTGTACAACAGAGAGAAGCTCTAAGGTCTTCAAACAATTCATAGGAACCATCCTTGACTATCCTTTCACAACATGATTTCCAACAATCAGCAAAACAAATGTAGACATTTTACAAACAATACAAAATAAAGCACTGAGAGTAATAACAGGATGCACCAAAACAACCAAAATAGGACAGATGCACACAAAAATTAAAATCCTCCCCATAGAACATCATGGGAAAATGATAGGTACACAGTTCTATGCTAGAACCCTAAACACCACATGCTCATCTCATTATATCACACAAACATCACCAAATGAATGGAAAAAAAAACCTTCCCAACTAAAGTATATATAACCACCTACCAGGAATACAACATGATACATCAATAAAAAACACATTCACATTCCGATCACTAAAGAAGCCCTACAAGACAGACCACCAAGTTCAATACACCTTCAACACCCTCCAGACATCAGCCTCACAGAAAAAATCCCTCTCAAGAGAAGTAAGAACCACAACGGTATGCTTGTATTCAAGACACCTTATCCCAAAAATAATTAAAATTTTGATATACTTTCAACCACTTTTAGATGCACAATAAGATTCCAACAATTTGGAAAAGAACCATTTTAAAACCAAATAAACCACTTGAAAACCCAGCATCCTACAGACCAATCTCACTACTATCTACCATATACAAGCTGATGGAAAGTAGGCAGAATAAGAAATAAAACACATAACTGACATTTATATGGTATCCTGTATATGTCAAACAAAAGGGAGGCATTGGCAAAACATGTCTGAACAAAGATGTAAATCAAAAATATATACTCTAATTTAACTTATCTAAGGTGCATATTCTAAGCAAATTTCTCTACATAATACTTCAAATCAATCTATAATTCTTCCCTCCCTCACTTTTTTCACTACTAGGGCCATATGCACTCCCAAATGCTCGTATCTCTCATCCTTATCTCACCTTTACGCACACCATCTTCAGTGTCACTTCTCTCTGTTCCATTATGTACTTACCCATTTATCATCAACAAAACAACTTAAATACAAAAAGTACAGTGTCTAAATGAATAGGAAAAGAAAAGGTTTCAGTGCATGCACACTATTAGTAAAGTCTGGGAAATTAAAAGCAAAAGCACTTATAAGGACTAGAATTATCTCATAACTTCATTTTATGTAATCTTAGTACATCTGAAACTACATTGGAACAAACATGATTATCCTTACAAGTACATGGGAAGGGTACTGAATGCATATGTGTGGTCCAAAGTGTGGCTAAAGATACATACATCCTTACGGCTAAAATCTTTATGATTTAAAATACCATCAACCATTGAAAAACAATTTGCATCAGAGAGTAATATTTCACATGGTATCTAACTATATACCAGCTCTATACTGAGAACTATCCAGATCATATACATGACTACATAAGCTTGCTTCATTTGAAGTAGGAGATGTGACTCACAAGTGTGTGGCATCCTGACGGGCATCTTTATGAAGAGGATGTTGCTGGTAGTGTCCAAAGACTTCAAAGATGATTGGTTGAGATTTTATGTACTCCAAGAAGGACCGCGTCACTGTCACTGTGATCTGAAAGTTGCATCACCTTTATTCAGATTAAATACTCTAAAGCAATAATCTAAATACATAAACATATTTTGCACATATTAGAAGTGTTCTATCATCACTCATCAACTGGGAGCATACATCAGGAAGCATGTTGCTTCACTCAAGTGGATGGAGGACTTCCTGATTGGTTGAAAAATGAGAGTAGTGCTCAGAGAAAACTATTCAGATTGGAAAGAGGTGATCAGTTGAGTACCGCAAGGATCTGTACTACATACACATACATACATATACCAAGGCTTTTTCCCCCTTACAAGGGGGGTAGCCAATAAAGGCATAAAATCATTCCCACCCATTCCATCCCTGAATACACTCCACACCCCTCCACCTCCCTCTCATCTTAGCACCTCCTGGATGACAGGTCATCCCTGCACTTTGTCCACTGCCCTGGGTCAGAAGCAGTGTTGCAAGACACAGCACATCCACAGCAAGGCCGCTTCATTAAATCGGCGACCCCCCCCTCTCCGTCTGTACTAGCTCCAATAATATTTGCTATTTATGTGAATGACATGGATGAGGATGTGAAATGTTACATGAGCTTCTTTGCTGATGATGCCAAACTGTTAATGAAAGTAAAAACTGATAAGGATTGTGAATCACAGCAGGAAGACCTGAATAAAGTATGGAACTGAAGTCAGAAATTGGAAGTGGACTTCAATATTAAGAAGTGTAGCATAATGGAGTTTGGAAAAAGCAAAAACAGAATATCAGGACAACATAAAATTGGAACCAAGGAGGTAAAGAAGGAGAGATTGGAAAAAGTTTGGGTGTAATTATCTCAAACGACTTGTCCTATGACAAACAGTTAAACAAAATTGTTGGAGAATCCTACAACTTGCTAAGATCAATAAAAGTGGCATTTACATATTTGGACAAAGAAATTATTAAAAAAATATTGGTCACACTGATAAGGCATAGACTAGAATATGCGGTGACATTGTGGTCACCCAGTACCAAAAAGAATATAAAGAAAATAGAAAGAATCCAGAGAGCAGCAACAAAAATGGCACCTGCACTCGCAAACTTGTCATATGAGGAGAGATTGGCTAAACTAGATTACTCTGGAGCAAAGAAGAGAGGTGACCTACTGACCATCTACAGAATCATGAAAGGCACAGAAATATTTGATAGAGAGGACTTGTTAAACTGGGAGAGGAGAAGCACAAAAGGACATGGAAAGAAAATAAAAAAACATAGCTACAGAAGAGATCTGAAGAAAAAAAAAAATTCTACATAGAGTGGTAGACACTTGGAACAAACTGGACAAGGAAATAGTGTGCGCAAAAACCATTCATGAGTTTAAAAGCAAACTAGACACTGCGAGATACAAAGGCGGGACACCACAAGCGTAGCTCCCCTTCCCACAAAATACAACTAGGTAAATACATGATCCTTGAGTTTCTCCAGATGAAATCCAGGTGGGTTATGTTTCATGATTCTCCTTAATTTGATACACAGTCTGTGTTGTGGCCACAAGTCTATGATCAGTCCCAAAGAATTGAGCACTCTGATAACCCCTACAGTTCTGTAGGATCTTCCAATGAGTGTCAACAAACACATGATTGATCTCCTTGGCCACTCCTCCAGCATTACTATCCCATGTCCATCTGTGTGACTCTTGTCAATAGAACCAAGAACTGCCAATCCTCAGCTTTTTGGACTTCAGAATTAGAAAATTTGGACTTCAGAATTAGAAATTTTTTAATGTTCCTGGTTCCAGAACCATGGGGGCCAATCATTCTCTCACACAGGTTCCACCATTCTTTTACCATTTTTTTTTTTTTCCCAAATAAAGAAAACAGACATCCAGCAACTTATCTCCTCATTCTAATAGATACACACAGAAACAGCCCAACACTTAAAAAGCAAACTGGGAGGAATTAATAAATGTTCATGAAATTTAGTAAAAAAAAAAAAAAAAAAAAAGATAAGTAAATAGAAAAATAAATAAATACAATAAAAGTAGATAAAACTTGGGTATGAACAAATATGTATTAAGATTAATGGAAAGACAACTCAGACTAATTTGACAAAAAAAAAGGGGAGGGCATGGAAAGAAACTGAATAAGGCATGGTGTTTCAATATTAAGAAATACAGTTTTTCATACAGATGCACCAATCCTTGGAATGACATAAAAGAAAAAGAACAAACAAATTACATTAATGAATTTAAAGTTATATTTGACCAATGGAAGTGCAGAGATGAGACCCCACATGCATAATTCTTACTTTGTATACTACCATTATAACACAGTACATAATACAGTAGAACCTCTACTTACGATTGCCTAAACATACGAATTTTCCAACATACGATGTGAAATTCGATCTAATATTTGACTCTACACCCGAAGTAATTTCCAACATACGAAGTCGTCGAAGTTTCGCATATATAAGCTAAGTTAGAGTAGTGTAAGTTAGAGTAGCCTAAGTTACGATATGTATCTCAGTCACCACCTCTCCACCCACACCTACCGAATTAAATGAATTACAGTGTATTCTTATGGGAATACAATATTTGATTTAACATACGACCATTTCAACATACGAACTAGGTCCTGGAACGAATTAAATTTGTATGTAGAGGTTCTACTATATATACTTTTTTCTTTGAGTGACCTACATGCTAACCCTGGGGCTGTTGCCAAATGATACTTTGATGACCATGGGTCTCCTATGGCCAAGAACAAAAGAAACTGACTGACCTCAGGGACAATGTTTTTCATAATGATAGGAAAGGAAGAACATCATGAGGTAAAATAAAATTATTTTAAAATTTTATTTAATGAAACTTAGTTCTTCCTTTCCCTCCCTTAAAACCCAATTGACTTTGGTTAACACACATCAATTATATTGTAATGTATTTCACAAGATGAGAAAAATACAAGAAAAATATTTTGTGAAGAACATACTTACATTTTGGACATGATAAAAGCCAAGTGGAGGACCTTTCCCTGTATTCTTAATTGGTTCTGTAGAAAATGCCTCATCATGCCGGTGTAGAAAGCTGTTAGAACATATGACCACAAATAAATATACAGTTTGCAAGAAGGATAAAGACAAGAATTACCCTATATACTTGTGTACAAGATATCAAGATAAATTTTTTATGCAAAAATATATTTACCTAAATGTTTTTTCTTTAGTCTTTAGGACAGGAAGAGCTATGCTCATGAGGTCCTACTATTTTGTCTTCATCAACTAAATGGCTTTAAATACATTTAGGAATGTGTATGTGTGTATTACCTAGCTGTGGTATCCAGGGTTGGATCTGTGCTTATGGGGTCCCATCCCTTTGTCACCACTTATCAAACTTTGTTTAAAATTCATCCAACTTGTTCCACAAACCTACACATTTATCTGGACAGCTATATTTCCTAACATCTCTTAAGAAATCTTGCTTTTTCATCTTTTCACAATGATCTCCTGCTGATCTTTCGTTCCACACTAGTAGATCCTCCCTGTTCATTATTTTTTTTTATACTTTCTGATCTAAATATCATCACCATATCACCACTCTCTCTTTTTACCCTTCCAATGTGGGAAGTCCCTGTTTTCACATTTTTTCCTGATGTGTCTTATCATTTAGATATGGGGTAGTTTTGGTTGCTGCCTTTTGTATTCTGTTTTTCTTATACCTTGTGTGGTGACCTCACCAATCAACCAATCCGTTGCAGCTGGTCACTCTTGAATAAAACCTGTAGCCTCCAGGAAACTGATAATAGCCTCCGAGAGGTACCATAAATCACTCAGAAAAGAGAAATTGTGCTGTTGTCTGAGGATTGATAACATGGTGCAACAGTTGTATTTACCTAATTGTAGTATACAAGAAAGGAGCAACACTCAATGGATCCCATCTCCTACCCTCCAATTTATCATACCTAGACTCAAATTCATATACAGTTCTAACTTAATCTATATCCTTGATTTCCAATTATTGCACTCAGATTTTGATTCATATATTGTTCCAGCTTGGGCTTAGAAGGTAATATATCTAAGTCATTCCAAGTATTAATGCATCTATTTGGAAAACTGTATTTCTTTACATGCTTTAGACATGTATTCTTCCTTATTTTTTTCTCATGACTTCTTAAAGATCTTATTCCTAATCAAGAGATCCCTTCTTTCAATAGAGTCTATCCACTTTGTCAACCTCAATATGTATTTACCTAGTTATATTTTACAGAAAGAGAGCTATGGTCATGGTGACCAGCTTTTGTATCTTTCAGTATCCAGTTTGATCTTAAATTCTTGTATAGTTTTTGCACTCACTGTTTCTTCATTCAGTTTGTTCCAGATATCATTCACTCTGTGTGGGAAGCTATTCTTTTTTAGATCTCTTCTATAACTATCCTTTTTAAGTTTCTTTTTGTGTACTCTGGTTTTTCTTTTGTCACACTTTAATTAGTCATCTCTATCAAGGACTTCCAACCCTTTCATAATTCTGTATATGGTTAGTAGGTCTCCTCTTTCTCTCCTTTGTTCCAGAGTAGGTAGTTTGAGTTTATCCAATCTTTGTTTGTATGTCAAATTGGAGAGTGTTGTTGCCATCTTTGTCATTGCTCTTTGAATTCTTTCTATTTCTTTATGTTTTTTTCAGTACTAGGTGTCCATAGTGTTGCAGTGTACTCCAATTTTGATCTTATCAATGTAACTAATATTTTCTTTACCATTTCTTCATCCATGTAATCAAAAGCCTTTCATTGATCTCAATAAATTGAAAGTTTCTCCAAATGATCTGTTGGTATGTTTGTCTGGTGTCATGTCATTGGTGATAGTTACTCTTAGGTCCCTTTCTGAGTTGACTTTTTTAATTTCCTTTGTACTGATTTTGTAATGTCCTGATATTCTGTTTTTATTTTTCCAAATTCTATTATACTACATTTCTTGATGTTGAAAATCACTTCAATCTTCTGACTCCATTTTCAAATTTTGTCCAGGTCTTCTTGAAATTATTTGCAACCTTCTTATGTACTTATTCTCTTTAGTATTAACCAAGTTGTATTATATGGGAAGGGAGCTATATTTGTGGTGACCCATCTTTGTATCAAAGTATAAGGATGTGAAAAAAGTCATAATAATGATATATAAATAAATGAATAAATAAAAACTATAATAATGTATATAATAAATAAAATACATAAATAAAAACTATAATAATGTAAATAATAAATAAAATACATAAATCCATAGGTATAGTTAAATAATAAACAAACAGGTAAATAGTAAGTAATAATAAATTGACATATAACTAATGATAAATAAGAATCAAGAAAATAATAATAAACAAATGGGCAAATGATAAAACAAATAAACAAATAATATAAAATAAATCATAGTCATTATATCTTGCTTAGATGTTTATCTAAATGATTCTTAAAGCCTTGAACTGAACGGGACTGCTCGGACAGACAGTCTAAGGAATGACAACAACAACAACAACAACTACATTGCACTACCTCTGCAGGAAGTTTATTCCATTCATTAACTACATGGTTGGCAAAGCTGTTTCTACCCACTTCCAAATTAAATCTATTTCTGGACAGTTTGAGACCATGGTTTCTTGTCTGATTCTCATTCAGTGCAAAAAAAAATTCACTTTTTATGTTGTCAATTCCCTTTAGAATCTTAAAGACATATAACTAATAATATATAAGAATCAAGCAAATAATAGTAAACAAATGGGCAAACGATAATAAACCAATAAACAAATAATATAAAATAAATGATAGTCATTACAGTATCTTGCTTAGGTGTTTATCTAGATGATTCTTAAAGCTTCGAACTGAACTACATTGCACTGCCTCTGCAGGAAGTTTATTCCATTCATTAACTACATGGTTGGCAAAGCTGTTTCTACCCACTTCCAAATTAAATCTATTTCTGGACAGTTTGAGACCATTGTTTTTTGTCTGATTCTCATTCAGTGCGAAAATTTTGTCACTTTTTATGGTGTCAATTCCCTTTAGAATCTTAAAGACCTGTATTTTTCAGCATCAACTTTTTTCTTAAAATCTTGTATAGTGTTTGCACACACTGTTTCTTTATCTAAATTATTCCAGGTATCCATTACCCTATGTGGGAAGCTATTTCATTTCAGATCTCTTCTATAGTTATCCTTTTTGAGTATACTTTTCTTGTCCTCTGGTTTTTCCATTGTCACAATTTAGTAAATCATTCCTATCAAGGATTTCCATTCCTTTCATGATTCTATAGACAATCAACAGATCTCCTCTTTCTCTTCTTTGTTTCAGAGTTGGTAATTCCAATTTGGACAATCTTTGTTCATATGTTAATTTGGAAAGAGCTGGTGCTAACTTTGTTGTTGCTCTTTGTATTCTTTCTAATTTCTTTATATTCTTTTTAGTACTGGGTGTCCATAGGGTTTCTGCGTACTCCAGTTTTGGTCTTATTAGTGTAATTAATATATTTTTAATAATTTCTTCATACAAGTAGTCAAATGCCACTTTCATTTATCTTAATAGGTTGAAGTTTTCTCCGACTATTTTATTGATATGGTCCGGTGTCATGTCTTTGCTGATTACTCCAAGGTCTCTTTCCGAGTTCACTGTTTGGACTTTTTCTTCACCAATCTTATAATTTCTTAATCTCTGTTTTAACTTTTTCCAAACTCCATTATACTACATTTCTTGATATTGAAGTTCACTTCCCACTTTTGAGTCCATTTCCAAATTTTGTCCAGGTCTAACAGTAATGATTCACAATCCTCCTCTGTTCTTACTTTCTTTAGTATTTTTGCATCATCTTCGAAGAAATTCATATAACACTCCACTCCTTCATCCATGACTGGAGCCAGCACTGACCCTTGCAGGACACCACTTATCATGTCTTCCCATTTCGAGTATTTGTCTCTAATTACTACCCTCATTTTTCTCCCAGTCAGGAAGTCTTCCATCTATACCAATAATTTACCTATGATGCCACCTACTGATTCTATTTTTCTTATTAATTTCTTGTATGGTACCTTATAAAATGCTCTTTGTAGGTCTAGATAGGCACAGTCTGCCCATCCATCCCTCTCTTGTATTATTTCTATTGGTCTCGAATAGAAGTAGATCAGGTTTGTTGTACATGATCTTCCTTGTCTAAATCTAAATTGATTTGGATTCAGTATAGTTTTGTCTTCCAGATGTTTAACCCATCTACTTCTGACCACTTTTTCACATATTTTTGCTACTGTGCTTGTTAGGGAGACCAGTCTGTAGTTAGTTGGATTTTCTTATTTCCTCCTTTATATATTGGTACAATATTTGCATTTTTCCAGTCTTGTGGTACCTTTCCTTCTTTGAGCGAGCATTTGATTATATTGTATATTTTATCTGTTAACTCCTCTACACATTCTTTCAGTATCCAATTTGCAATTCCATCCAGACCATGCAATTTTCTGACATCAAGGTTTTTTTTATTTGGTCACTGGTTTCCTTCTGTGTTGCAGTTATTTCCTTCATTGGGTGGGGGATTTCTGTCTCTCTATTCCCTCACAGTTAGGTGAGTTCTCAATTGTGAATACCAATTTGAAATGATTGCTCATAATTTCTGCCATTTCTAGTTCTGTATATTCATAATTTCCCTGGCACAGCTTTTCTATTTCTTGTTTGTTTTTAGTTTAACATTTACATATCTGTAAAATAGTTTAGGTTGTTCCTTGCATTTTTCTATTATTTCTTTTTCATAGTTTCTCTTTTCATCTTTGTATTTTTACATAATAGTTTCTTAGTTTGATGTATGTTTGCCATTTGCTCATTTTTTTATTTTTTCCATTTTTTCCAAGCTTTGTCTCTTTTATCTTTTGTTGTACCAGTTCTTTATGTATACTCTTTCTTGCTTTTGTTGTGGTACATATTTGTTCACTCCCTCATTTTAAATTTCTTTTAGTATATTTAATTTCTCTCCCATCCTTGTTTCTTCCTTTAGGAATTTTTCCCAGTTTGCATTACGAAAGAATTTTTAAGTTTCTCAAAATTTGTTTTGTTGTACATTGGTCTTCTATGTTTCTCATTTCTTCTTAGGTCTATTTGCTCTTTTAGTTCGAATTCCATTAGTACATGGTCACTCTTTCCTATTGGTGTTTTGTAATCTATTCTGTCCACAACTTCAGGTTCTGATGTAAGTATTAAATCCAGTCTCGATGGTTCCTCATTGTTTCTGCATCTGGTATTTTCCTTTATCCACTGAGTCATTGTGTATTCAATGGTCATATCGAGCAGCATGTTGCCCCAGATGTTTTCTCCACTCTTTACTGTCATTTCTTCCCAACATATTTCTTTTGAATTAAAATCACCCATAATTACTATATTTCCTCTTTCCTTCAGTATATCAGTCAGTATCTTCCAACAGTTTGTGTATGTTTGTATTTACCTAATTCTATTTATCTAATTGTAGTATACAGGCAGGGAGCAACACTTATCAGGTCCCAACTCTTACTCTCCAATTTATTATACCTAGCCTCAAATTCATGCACAGTTCTTAGACTATATCCTTGATTTCCAATTATTATATTTAGATTTTAGATATTATATTTAGAGGTGTGGAAGGCAGAGGTGAAAGGGGTGAACATGAGGGGCAACCAAGGATGAGATGGATGGATGGGATAAAAGGGGCATTGGGAAAAAAGAGAATGTCTGTTGAGGTGAGTGGAGAATGGTTGTGTATGGATGATTCTGTAATGCATGGAAGGGAGTGTGTGGGGATGGGGGGTGAAGGAGTATGTGTGAATGATATTTTGACACAGTCCAAAAGGATTTCTCCCCTTTTTTTTTTTTTTTTTTTTCATGAGGGGACAGAGAGGGGGGTTCACCGATTAAATGAAGTGGCCTTGCTTTGGATGTGCTGTCTTGCTACATTGCTTCTGACTCAGGAAATATCTACTCATATAGGAATGATGATACTTTATTGTACTGTGACTCCCCCTCCATTATGTTGTCCCCCCCTCTTAACAATGTCCTGTATGATTTGAGTATATATTTCCATTTTTGACTCTGTCCCCTGTGGTAGAGAAAAGAAAGAATATTGCCACCAAGTTTTCCCACTCGGGTAATAAAAGGTGGCTCAAACAGGATGGAGTGATGGGATTAGGTATCTTGCTCTCTGTAAACCTAAGTCAAGGCATAAAAGGGTTTGGGAGTTTTCCAACTAGAACCTTAATGTTTGGGTCTTTTAATATGCATGGGTGTGATACATATGAGAGTAATATGGAAGAGAAAGGTAGTATGTTTGTGAGAGGGAAGATGGATGTGTTGGCATTAAATGAAACTAAGTTGAAAGGGAGCAGTGATTTTGAGTTTAGGAGTGCAGGGGGAGGGTGTTAGGAGTGAGGAGAGGACAAGAGAGGGATGGAGTGGCTCTACTAGTGAGGAGATAGGTGTGTGGTGAAATGGAAGGTTTCTTCAAGGTTAATGTAGGTGAAACTGGGGAGATGTGGGTCTTTGTAAGTAGATATGGGCCTGGTAGTGTGAAGAGTGAAGAGGAAAGGGGCAGTTTTTGAATAGATTTAAATGAATGCCTAGAAAGTTTTGGGAGAAATGACAATATAGTAGTATTGAAATATCTCAAAGCTAGAGTAAGGTATAAACCAATAAGTGGAGTGGTTGGGAAGTTTGGAGTGCCACGTAAAAATCACTGTTGAGTTCATGGTGATGTGTTTAGATAATTAATGATAGTTCAAGCAGTGTTTAGGAATAAAGTCAAGCATAAGTACAGTTGGGAGAGAGTGGAGGATGGAAGGGTGGTTGATAAGGCATTAATGGACTATGTAGTGGAAGATTCTTACTGTAAAAAGGTGAATTGGGTGGAATGGAAAACAAGTTTAAGTTTCTTGTGATTATACTCTGTTGAATATTGCAATGGATAACACACTGACCCAATGAGTCAAAGGTTTGACAGAAGTAAGAAGAAATACCAACCCAGCAAGGTAGGACTTGCTGCTTCTCAAAGAACTCAATATTACTGACTCCTAAAAGTATACATACTCAATAGGAGAGTGATCATATAGTGTTTGAATCTTAATTGGTAAATGGAAATATAAATAAGCCATAAAATGAATTACACAGACACAGCAGATACAAATTTATGAAAACAAATTATACAGATTTGAGAAAAAACAAACAAAAAAACAGACTGGAATGAATTAATGCATGCAAAGGAATAGAGAAGAAATGGGAAATCTTTCTAAGCCTCTACAACTTAGGTGTAAATGAATGCACACCAAGAGTTACTGGAAAATGTATAACGAATTGGTTTAATAAGAAAAATGTGAGAGATTGGAGACAGAAAAGAAACAGCAGAATAGAGGAAGAATATAAAAAGAGCTAGAGTTGAATACACATAAATCCAAAAATAGAAAGATAAGAAATTTGACAAGGTATTATTGATAAGTGCAAATATAAACCTCAGCTGTTTTTCAGATGGGGCAGTGTAGGATAAGGTGTTTGGTGTTCTCTGTGTGATGATTGTATCTGGGGCAGTTTATGTAGCCAGGCTTATTATGTGCCAGTACTATCTTAGTGTTGATGGTGACCTGAATGCAGTCATATTAGTTCAGTTTTTGCTATGGGGTGAATGTCAGGAGGGGTTTGATAGAGTAGGGAATTTGATGGGCAATCTTTAAGTATCCAATCAATTTTCTCTAGGTAAAATAAATTTGTAGAGGTAATGGGTAACCATAGGAATGCTGGTTTCAAAAGCATAAGTTTGGAAGTGAAGCACACTGTTCACAAACATCACACAACTACTGTAAGGATTCAATAATAAAGCTCCACCAGAAAGAACAGTTATGGTTGCTTAGATATAAACAAAGCTTTTGACAAGGTCCCTGGACACATACTATCCAAAAAGATATTTGATACAGATATCCATAACAGTGACAAAAAGTTGTTAACAAACTTCATAGTAGGAGGACAAGACAGAACAACCTAAAACAAACATATATCTGGTATAAAAGACTTTACACTGGTGTTCCTCAAGATACAATATTTTCACCCTTGCTGTTCAACCTCTTCATGAGTGATCTACCAACTCCTGAACCAGAACTAAACACCAATGTTCTCTTATATGCAGATCACTTGAGAATGATAACCCAGCACAGTAAATACAAAATAGCAGCAAAGAACACCCAAGCCTACTTAAAGAAACTGAAATCATGGTTCAAAAATAACAGAATGGTACCTTCACCCCAGAAATTAATAGTAAAAGCACTCACTTAAGACAACCATGAATAAAAAATACCCTATTGTAAAATCAAATGGCCAAACACTTCCACTAGAAAGGAACCCAAAAAATGAGACTAACATTTGATACTTATAAGACATTAAATTCACATATCAAAGATATAACAGAAGATATCAACAAGAAAACAAAAATATTAAAACTCATCACTAGCACTTACTTTGAACAGTAAAAAGAAACTCTAATAACCATCTACAAACAGTTCATAAGAAACACCCTAGTATACATTTCCATAGCATGGCTCCCAATAATCAGCAAATTGAATACAAACAATTTACAAAATACTGCAGAATGAGGCAATGGGAATAATAACAGGATACACCAAAACCATCCATATAGGACATCTACATACAGAAACCAAAATCCTCCCAATTGAACACCACATGAAAATGACAGGAACACAATAGTCTATGCCTGAACACCAAACAACATACATCCTTCACACTACATTTCATAACAAAGAGAGAGAGAGAGAGAGAGAGAGAGAGAGAGAGAGAGAGAGAGAGAGAGAGAGAGAGAGAGAGAGAGAGAGAGAGAGAGAGAGAGAGTGTGGGAGGGGGAGAGGGAGAGAGAGAGAGAGAGAGAGAGAGAGAGAGAGAGAGAGAGAGAGAGAGAGAGAGAGAGAGAGAGAGAGAGAGAGAGAGAGAGAGAGAGAGAGAGAGAGAGAGAGAGAGAGAGTGGGAGGGAGGGAGAGGGAGAGAGAGAAAGAGAGAGAGAGAGAGAGAGTGGGAGGGAGGAGAGGGAGAGAGAGAGAGAGAGAAAGAGAGAGAGAGAGACAGAGAGAGAGAGCAGCAATATCAACCATCTACAACAATCTACCACCTAAACCACAGAAACACATACACACCAAGTAAAGACCAATACATAAGGGCATTAGTGAAGGATAAGTGCTTAAGATAGGGGGAAATGATGAGTAGAGCCTCACAAGGGTCAATATTGGCACCTATAATGTGCTTGACTTCAGTAAATAATATGATGGAAAGAACAACAAACTAATATGTTTGCAAATGATGCAAAGATCTGAGAAGATACATTAGGGTTACTGTCTGTACTGTATTAGTGTAGAACTGTTTCTATGTCACCAGCTTCTGTAATAGGAGGAAGGGAATAATTATTTGGTGTCACTGGAGGGTGTTGATGGATTCTGAAGATGAGTTCCAGGGGAACAACTCTCTGACATCTATCTCACAGGACCATCCTTTTCAGGTACCCATAATTTGGCCTCCTTTTCACACAACCATGAAGATAATTCATGCAAAACACTGATCTATATTTCAAACATAAGAAAAATAAGAGTACAGGTACAAGAAAATAAAATCCAATGGATGCAACAGCCCATCTAGAATCCTTACTTGAATTGACAGAAGATATCAGCATATTCAGTTGAAACACTGAATGCTTGGAGGACAGTGACTCTAAATGTGAATTCTTTTCCAATCTGTAAGTGTGGTGGTAGGTCTTCATCTTCTTTGTTACAGGAATCTGTTGATGAAAGACTGCTATCTCCACGCCCACTGTCACATTCCCCACCAACTTCTGCATTATATATAAGAAAAAGAAAGAAAAAATATCCATTATATCTTCACACCAGTTTGGATATAAACTATTTTAAATGAAATCCTAGAGTACATTTGACATGCATATTTGACTTTGACATGCTAACATTATCCCAAATGTCCCTATTTTCTTAAATATGGAATAAGACAATCATGACAATACCTTCAACCTTATTGCTCTCAGCTGAAGCAACCTGACCCTCCACTATACGTTCATCTGCAGCTGCATTATGTAGGTTCTTTTCAAGGACCTGTGCAGAAATTGACTCACGCTTGGCCTTGGGTCTGCCAAAGGTACTGTCATTGAATGAAATACGAGCTGACTGTCGAACTCCTGCAGGCTGTGTGTATTCTGTGGTTTCCTCATCTTGAAAGAATGTTAAGAATTTTTCTAGAATCTGTTTATGTATACTTCTAACAAAGTTCAAAGTAAAATAAATGTAAAATGTAATGTGAAAAAAAATACAAAATGGTGCATAATAATCATACTGTATTTTTGTTAATGAACAATGCATCTTAAGGCACTAATAAAGTATTTCATCATGAAAATATTATATATATAATATATATATATATATATATATATATATATATATATATATATACATAATTATTTCAGACAAATGAGATAGAATGTGGGTGGGGAAGGGCAAACGAAGATGTGTTGGGAATAGAGTTTATTGTCCTAACGCTGCGACCAACTTGGTCTTCTTCTTCTATTCCCAACACATCTTCGTTTGCCCTTCCCCACCCACATTCTCTCTCATATATTATATATATATATAGTATATATATACCAAAAGGCATTTTCTCCCTTATTGTGAAAATATAACATTGATAAAATAATAAAGAAGAACAACAACAGGTACTGTAATGACAAATGACAACTGTGAATCCCAGATGAAAACCGATTTGGTAAGAGAACACATTGACATTTTTTTTTTCATGATGAATGCATGGGTGCATCAAGGTCTCACTGCACCATTCCCAAATAATGTATATACAATATACTGGGGAGGAGCCATTTAAGTTTAGAAAAGAGGATACATAATTTTAAGTAAGATATGAGAGAAATTTTTGCTAAAGTGGAAGTATGTCCTTTGGGGTTTCATGGATTTTTGAGAAAGCATATACCCTGTATTGAGGTATTGACTGCATGGTAACATGCAGGTAATACTTTAGGGTCTGCTTAGGGGCTACAGACTGGAGCCACACATCATTTGTCTATATATGAGTAAAATCTCTACTCAAAGAAAAATCATGCTACTTTTTTAGTACAACTGTCCCTCCTTTATGTTCCCTTAAAAATGTCCTTTACCACTTCTATGACTATCTCATCCTATCCCTTGTGGTAGGGGGAAAAAGAATTCTGCTAATGCTTTCCCATGTATATCATAAAAGATGACTAAGAGGGACAAAGTAAGACTAAGGATCCTGCTCTGTGTTCATCCTACAAGAAAACAAGGCATAAGAGGAACATATGTGATAGGAAGAAATTGAAAGTAAGTGTGGGTAAAACAAGATAATCAGATGTACAAGGGCTGGAGTGGAAAAGAGCTGGAGGTAACTCTTAAAGGGGAGAGACTAGAGGAACTGGATAGTTTTAAGAATTTAGGATCCCATGTAGCAGGGAATAGAAGAGTGGGGTTGGAAGTAAAGTGTAGAGTGAAGGAAGCAAATCTTAGGAGATTGAAAAGTGTCATGAAAAATAGGTATACAGGAATGGATGAAAAGAGATGACTATATGAAGGGGCAATTGTGCCTACAACATTATATTGGACAGAGACTTGGAGTTCAAGGGAAGCACAAAGGAGAAATTCATGTGTATATACATTATTGTTGTATACAGGAAAGTAGCCCTGCTCATTGGGTCTTATCTCCTACTCTTCAATTGATCTTATCTAGCCTCAAAATCATCTATGGTTCCAACTTGTTCCATATCCTTAACTTCCAATTCTCATATCTAGACTTGAATTTATGTATTCTTCTAGCTTGGGCTATATCACTTCTAATCTATTCCAAGTATTTATGCATCTGTGGAAAACTGTATTTCTTAATATCCTTTAGACATGTAGGCTTGCATAATTTGTTATCATGACTTCTTAAAGCCCTTCTAACCCTAATCATGTAAATGTATTTACCTAGTTGTATCTAACAGGAAGGGGAGCTATGTTTGTGGTGTCCTGTCTCTGTATCTTGCAGTATCTAAATTGTTCTTAAATTCATGTATGGTTTTTGCACACACTATCATTTCATCCAGTTTATTCCATACATCCACCACTCTGTGGGGAAAGCTGTTCTTTTTCAGGTCTCTTCTATAACTGTCCTTTTTAAGCTTCTTCCATGTCCTCTTGTATTTCTTGTATCCCAATTTAGTAAATCTTCTCCATCAAGGACCTCCATACCTCTCATGATTCTATAGATGGTCAACAAGTCTCCTCTTTCTCTTCTTTGTTCCAAGGTCAGTAACTCTAGTTTTGACAATCTCTCTTCATATGACAGTTCTGAAAGTGTGGGGGCCATCTTTACAGTTGCTCTTTGGATTTTTTCAATTTTCCTTATATTCTTTTTAGTACTGGGTGACCATAGTGTCACTGCATACTCCAGTCTTGGTCTTGTCAGTGTGACTAGTATTTTCTTTACCATTTCTATATCCAAGTAACTAAATGCCACTTTCATTGATCTCAGCAAGTTGTAGGTTTCTCCGACAATTTTGTTTATCTGTGTAACAGGGGACATGTCCTTTCAAATCCCACATTCTTTACTTCCTTTTCACCAATTTTATAT
This sequence comes from Oratosquilla oratoria, assembly GCF_046742065.1. NCBI lineage: Eukaryota > Metazoa > Arthropoda > Malacostraca > Stomatopoda > Squillidae > Oratosquilla > Oratosquilla oratoria. The sequence continues at coordinate 32,739,434 of NC_134777.1, read as the reverse complement.
TGCCCTGATATCATGTTTTTACTTTGTCCAAATTCCATTGTACTGCATTTCTAAATGTTGAAGTCCACTTCCCACTTCTGACTCCATTCCCAAAGTTTGTTCAAATATCTCTGCAGTGACTCACAGTCTATTTCAGTGCTCATTTTTCTCAACAACTTTGCATCATCAGCAAAAAAAGTCATGTAACTGTCCCCACCCTTGTCCATTTCATTCACATAAATAGCAAACATTATTGGAGCCAATATCAATCCCTGTGGAACTCCACTAATCACCTCTTCCCAAGTAGAACCCTCATCTCTGAGCACTACTCTCATTTTTCTCCCATGCAAGAAATCCTCCATCCATTCCAGTAGTTTACCTTGTACCCCTCCTATGGTTTTGACTTTTCAGTTTGGCACTTTATCAAAAGCTTTTTGTACATCTAGGAAAGCACAATCAGCCCATCCATCCCTTTTCTGTATTATATCTAATAGTCTTGAGTTAAACAGATCAGATTTGTGG
>NC_134777.1:32631433-32733933 GCF_046742065.1 Oratosquilla oratoria | reverse complement strand
GGAACTAATGCAACAAGCATGCAGTGGGTCCTGGGAATCAAACTCATGACTACCTGCTCATGAGTTTGTCATGGAATAGTATATGAATTTCATACATACATACATATACCAAAGGCTTTTTTCCCCCTTACACAGGGGGAAACCAGAAAGAAAAAGGCATAGAAACCACTCCCACCCATTCCATCCTATACATATTCCACTCCCCTCCACCCTCCTCCCTCCCTCTCATCTTAGCACCTCCTGGATGACAGGTCATCCCTGTATCCTGTCCACTGCCCAGCGTGAGAGGCAGTGTCGCAAGACACAGCACATTCACAGCAAGGCCACTTCATTAATTTGGCAACCCCCCCCTTACCACAAAAATTTGATCTACACAACCCCTACCTGTCCTAAAACCACACTGTTCCTCACCAATTTCTCCCTCTGTTCCTCTCCTGATCCTCTCAATCAAGATCCTCCCATAAGCCTTCCCAACTACACTCAACAAGCTGATCCCTCTGAAACTACTACACTCACACTTGTCCCCCTTTCCCTTATAAAAAGGAACTTTATAGGCACTCCTCCAGTCCTCCAGCACTCTACCCTCTCTTAAACAAACATTAAATAACTTCACCAGCTAGTCCACCATAACTGTACCTCCTTTCTTCAGACATTCCGCATGGCATCCATCCAACCCAGGTGCCTTACCTGCTCTCATCATCTTAACAGCTGCTTTCACTTTATCTTTCCCTATTTCTCCTCCATTTTCCTCACTCATCACTCTCATTTTCTTAGCACTTCCTACTGCAACTACCTTTCTCTCCCTATCCTCCTTCACATTTAGCAACTCCCTAAAATACTCTGCCCACCTTCCTCTCACTGCTTTCTCTTCCATTATCATCTCTCCATCTGCACCTTTTACCTTTTCTTCTCTACTTTATTCACCTCCTCTTCCTCTTTTAATTTCTTTCCAAAACATCTTTTTATTACTTTCACAATTTTCTGTCATACTCTTACCCCATTTCACATCTGCTCTCCTCTTTGCTTCCTTTATCTTATGCTTAACTTCCCTTCTCTTTACTTTGTACCTCTCATATGATTCCCTTGTCCTAATTTGTAGCAAACCTATAAAAGCCTGCTTCTTCTCTTCTACACCATTCTTTGCTTCCTCATACCACCACTCACTATCCTTCCTTCTATTTCCTCCCACCCTCCTTGTTCCACACACCATCTTTGCACACCTTATGATTCCCTCCTTGAACCATCCCCATTCCTCCTCCACTCCTAGTTCTACTCTATCCTTCACTCCCTCCCACTACTCTCTCAGCTTCTTCTTATACTCCTTGCCAAGTACTGAAAATGGGCAAAAGCAGCAGAAGACCATCCTTAAACTATTCCTTGGGAAGTGAACCCATTACAAAAGCAAAACAGGAGAAAGGTTTGGGAGTGTTGATTAAAGACAACTTATCACCTGACAAACACATCATGTCATTGACATAGCCAAGAAACATTAGTGGTGCAAGCAGTGAATTAGTGTTTTTGCTCAAGCTCAATGGTGCAGTGATAGTATTTGCAACCACTACTCCTATGGTCTGAGTTCAAATCCTGCCCAGGGCTGAAATAATTTCAGTATAGCTGCACTGGAAGCTGTTATTCCAACTCTTGTGGGTGTGGAGTTAGGGGTGTGTGTGTAAGGTCACATCATTACTCATAGATTAGTCATATATAAGCTCTGAACTCTCATCCAGGAGGGTAATAGCTGTCAGTCAAGAGTCCAACACATGATCCAAGACCATGGTGAATCACATTACTATACCCAGCTGGTTAAATGCAAACTATCATAAACATGTTCCTTTCCTTTACAGTTTGGGAACTATTGTACTTAGCCCTCCAGTATTGCCTCTTTTCACACACCAGAAAGTCAGATTATCAATAAGATCATCATTTAGAGATAGCTTGAAATCATAACAAAGAGAACATACAAAAGTAAAGTAAGTACTTACCTGCCAACAAGCCTAAACCATGGAAACCGGTCATAGAATGGATCCCCGCCTGTCAGGTTCTCAATGTTGTAGTCAGGAGATGTTGGTGATAATTCTGCTTCATTATGGTACATTTCTCTCATCAACTCAAGCCGTTGTCTGCAGGTAAGATATCAAACCAAAATATGAGTAAGTATGACAATAGGCATTTTGTTATTTGTCAATCTGAATATTCTATTATGAACCAAAGGATTTGTGAAATATTATGATATGACATATTCTCATATATTACAATGAAAGTAAAGAACCCTCTAAACATACCACTATAAAACAAAAATATTGCAAAAGCCTCATACAAAGTAACAAGCAACTTATATCACCTCCAAATATGAATTGGCTTCACCCAAATTTGTACTGCAAAAGCAAGTTTTGAAAACCAAATTAAGAAAGAACTGTGGGAAGATGAACAGGAAAAATAAATCATAGATCAACACATACTAGAAAAAAAGTATAAAAGGATCATGGCATGTGGCTCAAGTTCCAGGTGAACTGATCATATGTCAAAGATGTATCTAGTCAAATATATAATTCTTTCTCTCTGTCAGTCTAAATGTGTGTATCTACTTAAGTTTTATTTACTGTGACTGTAATGTAAAAAAAAATATATATATAAATAAATAATGTTTGTGAGGTTCTATCACTTTGTTTCCATCAAACTTATTCCTAGATTTGAGTGGATTTGCATTGGACTATTTCTCCTTATAGACAAATTTGGTTTGGAATTGATTCATGTTTTTATTGGACTATTTCCTCTTTTAATACATTGCACAATTTGACATGTTGGTATATAAAGCTGTTTCTTGATAGCCAACAGGCACCTTGTCTTTTTAACTTTTTTCCATGACCTAATGCTGCTTTCTCTTCCTAACCAAAAGGATCTCCTCTGTCAAAATTGTCCACTCCTTTCAGTTATTTGAACATAACAAGCATGCTACCTCTCTTTCTTCTTCTAATGAAAGTGGTTCAAGTTATTCCTAAACTTTCCTTATACAGTCTGTATCGTGACTGTGGACCATCTTGATTAATGTTCTTTGTATTCACTCAATCTTACTTGTATCCTATTTGTGTAGGGACTTTACCACTAGTGCATAATCTCAGCTAGGGCAGATTAGGCTCCCTATGAGCTTTTCATTATCTCTCTGGAAGATATCAGACTCAAAGAGGCAGACCGATATAGACCTGGATAAAAAATATGAGACACTTTGACCTTATACATTCTGATAGGCCAGTTGTCCAGACTTACCACTGACCACCAGTTATTCTTCCTACAACCCCCAAGTCTAATGGTCCCCATAATTAAAATATTAAAAAAAAAAAATGAGACATATGATCTTTCATTTCCAAATCAAAATTAGTAGTCTGACAAGATGTCCATTTTCTCTATATACCTTTCACAATTATCTCTCAAAATTTAGCTATCATGTTAGCTGGTGACACTAGTTCAATTCTGGGATTATTTCTTACTTCCTCCATTTTAGATTGGCAATGTAATAACCCTCTTCCAATCATGTGCCACAACCCTTTATTCTAATGAATGTATAATCAATCTATAAATTTTGTCTACTAATTATTTTCTACATTTCTAAAATATCCAGTTGGCCAATCAGGCCCATCTTTTTTTTTTTAATTTTGTCTTTGGTACTTTATATTTTTCCTTTGCTTCCACATCTGTATCCATTAACCCAACATTCTTATTATCTCCTTTTTTCTACAAAGTCATTCTCAATGAAAACTGACTACAAACTTTTTATCATTCTTCCAACATGTGCTGAATCATATTCATGGACCTCTTCTTTTATCAGCTCAGTGATTCCTTCCCTGTGTCTCAGCTTACCACTGACAAATACAGCATATAAAACAATTTAGGTTTGTGTTTCTATTAATTTTTTTTAGATTTCTCCCTCTCTTTAAAATCTAATGTATTATCATAAGCCCTTCTGTATTCTTCATTTACTCTACTGTTTCTTCCCTTTCTCCAGTTTTCTTCCATGCCACATTATTTTATCAATTTATTAATCTATTTATCTTTTCTATTTTGCTTCCTTGAACTTTCTACTGAATCATATAATTCATTTTTCCTTTCACTACTCTTGCTGATTTTTTCCACACTAGAGTTATTCAGGATTAGAAAGATTTCTTATTCTATTTCTCTAGTTTTCATGAATTCCCTCTAATCTACCTCTTCATAGAATTTGCTCAAACCTGTACAATTTGTTTTCCCAAAATTGTATTTGGTGGGATTTGTTTTTATTTTGTATTTGGTGGGCTGTGCTTGTGTGATGTGATGGGTGGGTTAGAGGGATCTTGAGAAGAACTGTGTATCTATCACTTTCATGTGCTGCTGTGTAAGAAGAATTCTGGTTTCTGAATGTAGTTGTTCTATTGGCGTTATTTTAGTATTGTTCTTCAGGTTTTATTTTTTCATGTTAGTAGACTTTGTTTTCTTAGCTGTTGAATACCATAATATGGATGCATAGTTAAATGTAGTTTTTATGAATTATTTATATGCTGGCGAGTGTTTCTTTCTGCTGTCTAAATACTCTGCCTGCAAATCTTAAGTAAATTCAGTTTCTTACCTACATTTACTGTGAGGTATTTTAAGGGTACTTGATTTATTTACTTTATTTATCTAATGATAATATACAAGACTAAAGTTATGCTCATGTGGGTTCCAGTTATATAGCTTCACTTATCAAACTGAATTAACTTTATTGATGTTGTCCACATGGATTATTTCTTCTTATTCCACAAATAATGCATTTATAAGTAAAACTATATTTCTTTATATCATTGAAACATCCTCTTCATTTTGTTTCCCACAACTTCATATTTTGTCATCTCATAGTAACAGATCCACTCTATCCAGTTTTCCCTAACATCCATGAAACCTTTTCATTTTATTTATTCATTTTTTTTTTGCTATGACTTAATATTCTGTCATCTCATACTAACAGATCCCCTCTGTCCATTTTTTCCATGATATAATTCTAAACATAGCAATCATATCATATAATTCACTTATCCCACTCATTGGACAATTCCAGTTTATCTGAGCTTCCCTCATACATATTGCCAGCCAGGTTAGTGATTACTTTAGCTCCTGCTCTTTATATTCTATTTTTCTTGTATCTTTTTGTGTGGAGACCACACAACTACTATGTATTCAAAACTGGGGCACATAGGACTTTAATTCTTTTTTTATTGTACCTTTGTCAATATAGTGAGATTCCAATCTTTATGTAAAAATCTTATATGTTTCTCCCATTATTCCCATGAAAAATTTGGGGCAATGGATTGATTGATGTGTTTTATGACAACAAAACATTTGCAAGGACTCCAAGATCCCTTTCTTCCTTTGTTTTGTTTTATTTCCCATTATAGCTAGCCGAACTACTTACGAGAGTGGTCAAAGTGACAGCAGTTTGAATCCTGCTATGAGTGAGTTGGATCATGGGCATGATTCATTAAATTCCATACTACAAAGTCCTCTGTAAGGAGCACCATCCTGGCCTCCTGATGGGGGAGTTTCACAATGTTAAACCAATTCATCATAATTCCATGCCATTCCTTTCTTACTTTTGCCCATTTATAAAATTTTGCATCGTTTTGCATTAAATGGTACAGGGGGTCCTCAAGTTAATAACGATGGAGTTCTGTTCCAATGACACATCATAAACTGATTTTTGGCATAGGTCAGAGCCAACTTAAATAAGCACCTTCCATAGTGATTGCCTTCCTTTTCTTCAATGCACTGCCATCAGAGTGCCTTACACTTGAAAGCAATAATGAAGACCAAAGTTCCCAAAAAAGCAACACAACCAAGAGAGCAAATGATAAGTAGTAATTGAAAATCGCACACAACCCTTGGTCTATCATTACATGACGACATATTCCTCCACTGCACTCATCTACTAGTTCTTTGTATTATCAAAAAAGATAATAATCATAATGAAAAAATAGCAGAGGGAGAAACACTGCCAGTGTCATAATCATGAAATGACAGAAGTAGAGTCCCTCATAAACTGTTCACCCTCATAAGGTGATGGTAAAAAAAAACAGGAGGCATGAAGCTAAGGTTCAACCATATATATATATATATATATATATATATATATATATATATATATATATATATATATATATATATATATATATATATATATATATATGGAGAGACATAAGCCACCTGGACATAAGCCCCCTGGACATAAACCCCTACCTGAAATCACCAAATGTGGACATAAGCCCCCCAGTATATACATGGTACATTTATTTATCTATTTAATATCTAATTATTTATGTATTTTCTCTGACCTCTGAGAGAAAAAGGCAGTGCAAAAAATCAAATTGCAATTACAAATGAATGGCTTCTTTTAATCTGCTTTTGTCATACAAATTGAGGTGTCCCAAATTGCAATTGATAATCACTTACAGTACATGACTTCAATTTTTCACATCCTACATTGGGGAAACATCACACAATCAGTGAACCCCCCTACTCATCCCCTACCTCTCTTCCTCTCTCCATCTGTTCCTCTTATTTAAACTCAGTCATGTGTATTACAACTATGTACTTGAAAAAGCTACAACAAGCAAAACGTTGTACCAATAAAGGCTCCGTCCTTACATGGTGTTTATTTCGAGACTCGTATCTTCATGATATTGCAAAACAATCATGGAAACCATAAGAAATGCAAAGGGCGACCTAAAATTTTGTCATGAAGGTTTTATGTACACAAAGAAGAACGAGAAAAAGAACGGAATCAGATAGGAATGTTCCCAGTGAAGAGCCATGTCATGTAAAGGCTCAGTCACAAATGATCCAGAAATTGAAACTGTTCTCTCATCTACAGAACATAGTCATCTGTCAGACAAAAACAAAGTCAAGGCCGCAAAGTTACAAAATGACATAAAGAAGAGTGCAAAATCAATCCATGTCAAGCCATGTCAAATTTTGGCAGATGCTCCTGAAAGAGGTCCATTAAAGGTAAGAATTTTGTTGAACATATTGAAATGATTCATTGTGATTATTTCTATTATTACTGTTATTTTAATTTGCATGTATTTCATATATTTTCAGGTTTGTACTGAGCTGGGCACATCTACCTACAGAGCCAGCATCACTCAAAGACCTGGTCTTTGATGGTGTGTGGGTAATGACAGGCAATTCAAATCCAGAACCGTTATTGAACCATGACAGTGGTCGCAAATGAGACAGCAGAGTGGAAGTGTTTGCCACAGAGGACACACTTCATTTACTCGCGTGCTCCTCTGCATGGCACATGGATAGCACATTCGAAAGTGCTCCAAAACTCTTCAAACAGCCTACATTATCTCCACTCTGCTAGGTTCATCTGCAGTCACATGTGCCTATGCATTCCTGTCTAGAAAATCACACAAACTGTACACTGAAATGCTTAACGCAGTGGTGGATAAATCTTTGGAACTCTGGTTCAATCCCGACCCAGCTACAATCATCATGGACTTTGAGGATTCCATGAGACAGGCTGTGTTCAGTGTGCTTGAGCAAAATGTTATTGTCAGGGGGTGCTTCTACCATCTCATGCAAAGCACATGGCACAGGATCCAGACCCTTGGATTAATCACCTCGTACAAAGACAATGACACTATTAGACACTTTTGTGGAATGATCGATGCTTTGGCATTCCTGCCTCTTGAACATGTCCACAAAGGCATAGCCTACCTCAAAGAGCAAGTCCCTGAAGAACTAACTGATCTCTTGGACTATTTCGATACTACTTATATCTCCAGCAGCTTTTGCGCTATCTGCCAACCAACAGTACCTGATGGTGCACTTCCACCACTGTGAATGCACAGATGTCCCCCTCTCTTTCCACCTGAGCAATGGATCGTCCACAATGCAACAGCCAATGGGGGAGAGTAGAACAAACAACTTTTGCAAGGACTGGAACAATTCCTTTAAGGGAGTGTTGAATCGCTTCATAGAGTAGGTGAAAATAAATTTTTAAATATGTATTTAATGTACTTAGGTATAATTACACCTTTCATTAGTGTATAATTCCACAGGGTATTGTGTTCCTCCCATTTATATATAAGGCATAGTGAAGAGTTAGTGAAGATATAGTGAGCTCTAGTGAAGCTCTAATTACTTAATGAAAAATCCTTCCACATCATTCAGCTTGGTATGAAATGAAAGCTTAGAGTCTGAGAAACAAAAATTATTGAATACATTTTATCAAACTAATACCTCTGATTTTTTTTTTTATAAATTTGTTTCTCTCAATAATTAAAAAATGCTGCAAAATTCAGGTTTCGTAAATAAAAGAATAAAAAAAATAAAATCTTTTAATTTTTACTGTAGAAAATAAAGAACATGATGTTTTCTTCCAAATGAAACGAAAAACAACAATGACAAATATCCATAAAGAACAACTGAAAGAACAAAAACAAACTTTACAGGATGGGGGATTTAAGTTTTTGGGACCATTTTTCGTGACCATTTGTTTGATGGTTATGATGTATAGCAAATCTCCAATTTCCTCTTCTTTGCTGATGAGGTGTGAGGTGAGGGTGAGTGGTGTGGCATGGGTGGAGGAAGTGTAAGGTTGGTGTGGGTAGTAGATGCTTGCAGAGTGCTGAGTGCAGCCGTGCTGCTTTTCTCTTTCTTTTTCCTTCTTGTTTCTATTTCAGGCACTCACGGGCCCTCTCTATATTCTGCCACTTCACTCTCTTGTTTATTGTTCATTTTTCTATGATTACAGCAACAATACAGGGTGAGGAATCAAAACTGTTGCATACAGTGAGAGTGCCAGGAGCAATGTCACCTTACTTTGACCTTTTCAAGAGTACTGATGCCCTGTCCACTGTCTTTGTAGGTTATGCTGGTGGGAGGAATTGCCAAATATCTCCATAAATACAATTCTGTAGCAAAATAACAGAATGGAAGGACGTGGTCAGCGGTGTACCTCAGGGATCTGTGTTGGGTCCGCTACTGTTTGTTTTATATATTAATGACTTGCCAGATTCTGTAATCAACAGCGCATTATTCTTGTATGCAGACGACACTAAAGTATTCAGGAGGATTCATGAAAGCCAGGACTGTGAGAAATTGCAAGAAGATCTCATGAGGATGAGAAGCTGGTCAGAGAAGTGGCTGATGAGATTTCATCCCAAGAAGTGCTGTGTGATGAGAATCGGGAAATCAAATGTGGACAAAAGGAAATATTCTATGGAAGAAGAATTGACAGGAATCAAAGTAGAGAAGGATCTGGGAGTTGTAATTGATGACGAGCTGAAGTTCACAGCACACTTGGCTAAGAAAATCAATAAGGCAAATAGACTAGTTGGGCTAATAAGAAGAACTTTCGTAACATTGAACGAGACCATATTCAAGTCATTATACACTGCACTAGTCCGACCACATTTGGAATACGCTAATCAGGTATGGTGTCCATACAAGAAAAAGGACATTGAGGCTGTGGAAGCAGTTCAAAGAAGAGCAACAAAGTTGGTCCCTAGCCTGAAGGATTTGCCTTACCCTGAACGATTGAGGAAATTAGACCTTCCTACACTATCATACCGTAGATCAAGAGGGGACATGATAGAAACCTTTAAAATTGTGAACAATTTATATGATAGTGAAGTGAGCAGGGGATTATTTATTGAACTTGCCGGTTCAGAGACTCGAGGACACACCAAGAGGATCTACAAGCAGCGCCCAAGATTGGACATCAGGAAATTCACTTTCTGCAGTCATGTTGTGAACAACTGGAATAGTCTTCCTGATAATGTTGTGAATGCAAATTCAGTTGTGAGTTTTGAAAAGAGATTGGATAGTGTATGGAAACATCAAGATCAAATATTTGATTACACAGCTCAAATAAATAACAAACACCTAGATCACAGTGACCACTAGACCCCAGATGACCTAAGTATTAGTCATTTAGAGCCGGAGTCACAGGCTCAATAGCCTCTTCCGGGACCCTTCTATGTCTATGTCTATAAAGAATGTATTTTTATGCAATGGGGTTGCCATAGGTTGCCAATATTTTATCTATTTTATGCTGTATAAAAAAATAGAAACGAAACAGAGTCATATAACTTTGTATGAGTGTTGCCACCATCATAGAGATTCTTTTGAAATATTTACCTAAAATTCGCTCATGTACCAAAATTTTTCAATGCTCCCTTCAGGAGCTAGTTGGTCACAGTAACCCAGGTATTTGGACAGTTGTGAGCAACATCCAAAAAGATGCTGCTTTTGTTGCAACCTTCCTGTACCAGGACTCTCATGGTGAGCCCCCAGCCAAACACATCAAACATTGCACACAGCAACTACAGAAGCGCCTACAGAACCTGTGTATGCAGTTCGATCAAGGCACAAAAACTCTCCCAGAATTCTTGAAAGGCATCTCGCACAACATAAGGCTAAACTGATTGTAACTACTCGCTTCAATGTAGTTAAATATATGTTTTTTTTTTAATTTTATATACATGTATACATCAGTTGAACTGTTGAATAAACTTGCATTTCATGAATACTTCTGTTTTTTCTTTAATGTTAACTAGATGCTGATGAGAGGCAAGGGATTTGCAATTTTGAATTGGATTTTGTTTCTTAGTCTCAACATAAATATTCTGGCGGGCTTATGTCCACCTCTGGTGATTTCAGGTAGGGGCTTATGTCCAGGTGGTTTATGTCTGGGGGGATTATGTCCTCGGGGGCTTATGTCCTACATCATATATATATATATATATATATATATATATATATATATATATATATATCTCGGGGGCTTATGTCACACATAATATATATATATATATATATATATATATATATATATATATACACACACACACACACATACCATCCACCACATTAGTCCACCCCTAGGCTAGATCCCTCAACTCCTTAACAAACCACATACTGGCAGGTGATTTGAATGCGATCACCCAATTCGATATATAATATAAACAGTGGACAAAGTGGACACAAAATACTAGTATGACTCTTCTACTATGTAAACATGCTAAATTCCAGCAACCACACCTCCTCAACAAAACAAACAATTTACCCTGTGTACAGGTAGTGTAATCAGTAAGCACACCTCCCCAGCAAGTGAAAGGTTCCTGATTTGATCCCTGTGTGGTGCCAGCATTTCAGTGCTGCCTCCTACATCAACATGGCATAGTAAGATCTTGTGTGCACACACCCAGAAAAGGCCCCTGATGGGTGGTAGGTCTTATGGGAGAGATGTATGGATGGTCACTGGAGGCAATCATAGTGTAATCAGTAAGCACACCTACCCAGCAAGTAGAAGGTCCCAAGTTTGATCCCTGGTTGATCCTAGCTTTTCAGTGACATTTCCTACCTCAACACCCTGACATAACAATGTGCTCACCCTCCCTCTGAACACAAACATGAAAAAACATACATGACTTCCCTTCAGACTACTTCCCAGTAAAGATCAACATAGAACTGTAAGGAAGAATATAACCTATATGCAAGTGAACATTCATAAACTACAAAAATGCAAATTGGCAAGAAAACAAAGATGAAATAGAAAAAAAAAAAATTAGAGAACTCTGAAATACATAGTTCCTATCCATAGACAGAGCAGTAAATGAAAAATTTGTAGCCATTCTGATGGCCAGTAAAAGATACATTCCAAGAGACTACAGAAAAAAGATACATTCCAAGAGACTACAGAAAAAATACAACTCCAAATGCACACTGGAAATAGCAACCTTGAAAAAAAGAAAGATAAACTAAAAAGGAAATACAATCTAGCAGAACAAGAAAAAAATTACAAAACCAACAAAGAGATTACTAAACTAATAACCCATAAGAATAAATAAAACTGAGAAAGATAAATACAACTGATGGAAAAATTTTAAGTACTAAAAAATCATCAAAAAATCTCGAATCCCATCCCCATGCATCAAGCAATTGGGGCAACCCACGGAAAGATACCATCACTAAAACAATAATACAATATCCTCAACAAACTTTTCTCATTAGAAAATAATAAATTTATAACTCCTGTAAAGAGAAATACAAAAAATTAAACTAGACATAAATGTCAACCACCTTCCTTCAAAAAATATATGGAAGGGGCAATAAAGAAAGTAAAACACTCTCATGCTGAAGGCCCAGATAAGATCTCAAACATCTATGTTAAATACCTTGGCCTAAAAGCAATAACTGTAATTGATACTTTATACCCCTTGTGGCTGTACTACAGAATTCCAACAATCTCAAAAAAGGAAATATGAAATACCCATATCAGATAAAACCAAACCCCCCGAAAATAATGGCAACACAACCCCTACCTGTCCTAAAACCACACTATTCCTCACCAATCACTCCCTCTGTTCCTCTCCTAATCCTCTCAATCAAGACCCTCCCATAACCCTTTCCAACTACAGACGCTCCTCAACTAACGTTTTAGTTACGTTCCGAACGGCTGAACGTAACGTGAAAATGAACGTAAGTTGTTACTGTATGTTCCAGTAATGCATGACCGTTCATACTGTACTATACATCCATAAATTCTATTACTGTATCTTATAAAACACCACTAAATCATTACTTATAAACATAACATTGTAAAATAATAACATTAATTTCAAATAAATTAAATTCAAGCAACATAAAGTGAGATGGTGGAGGAGAAGGAGGAGGAGAAGGAGGAGGAGGAGGAGGAGGAGGAGGAGGAGGCGGCAAGGCATGTTCAGTCTGTTGTTTGTGCCATGTAAACAATGCGTAAGTATTGTTTGAAAGTCTCGTACTACAGAGCGCGCTAAACTAAAAAATTCACTAAAAAAAAAGAATTACAAATTTTTTTTTACAGTCAGTTCAAACGTAAAATCGAAAAACGTAAAACGAATGAACGTAAGTAGAGGAGCATCTGTACACTAAAAAAACTGATCCCTCTGAAACTACTACACTCACACTTGTCCCCCTTCCCTTTGTAAAGTGGAACTATACAGGCACTCCTCCAGTCCTCTGGCACTCTACCTTCTCTTAAACAAACATTAAATAACCTCACCAGCCAGTCCACCATAACTGTATCTCCTTTCTTCAGACATTCCATATGGCATCCATCCAACCCAGGTGCCTTACCTGCTCTCATCATCTTAACAGCTGCTTTCACTTCATCTTTCCCTATTTCTCCTCCATTTTCCTCACTCATCACTCTCATTTTCTTAGCGCTTCCCACTGCAACTACCTTTCACTCCCTATCCTCCTTCACATTTAGCAACTCCCTAAAATACTCTGCCCACCTTCCTCTCACTGCCTTCTCTTCTATTATCATCTCTCCATCTGCACCTTTTACCTTTTCTTCTCTACTTGATTCGCCTCCTCTTCCTCTCTTAATTTCTTTCCAAAACATCTTTTTATTACTTTCAAAATTTTCTGTCATATTCTTACTCCATTTCACATCTGCTCTCCTCTTTGCTTCCTTTATCTTATGCTTAACTTCCCTTCTCTTTACTTTATACCTCTCATACAATTCCCTTGTCCTAATTTGTAGCCAATCTATGAATGCCTGTTTCTTCTCTTCTACACCCTTCTTTGCTTCCTCATCCCACCACTCAATACCCTTCCTTCTATTTCCTCCTGCCCTCCTTGTTCCACACACCATCTTTGCACACCTTATGACTCCCTCCTTGAACCATCCCCATTCCTCCTCCACTCCTAGTTCTACTCTATCCTTCACTCCCTCCCACTCCTCTCTCAGCTTCTTATACTCATTCTCCTTTTCTTTCTCATTTAAGCAGTTCACTCTAAGTACCTCCCTACCCTCTGCCCTTTTCCTCTTTCTCCACCTATTCTCCACTCTCAATTTACCTTCCACCAGAAAATGATCTGATATTCCCCCACTCTCTCCCCTTAGAATATGTACATCCTTAACTCTTCCTACCATGCTCCTGGTCACCACTATATAGTCCATTAATGCTCTATCTACCACCATTCCATTCACCACCCTCTCCCATGTGTACTTATGCTTGACTTTCTTCCTAAACACTGTATTTGTTATCATCAACTCTCTTTCAAAACACATCTCCACCATCAACTCTCCACTACGATTTTTACCTGGAACTCCATACTTCCCAATCACTCCTTCTATTGGTTCATTTCCTACCCTAGCATTAAGGTCTCCCAATACTACATTGACCTTTACATATATATATATATATATATATATATATATATATATATATATATATATATATATATATATATATATATACACATATATTTTCATCTTAACCATATTAACTTTTTCCATTTTAATTCCTTGCAAACACAATCGAGACTAATAAACAGCTCAATGGAAGCACATTCGGACACTGATACGCTCTTGGGCTAGGACTTCAACCTAGCCAATACATAAAAAACTTGTAAAAGCTTGTACTAAAACTAGCTGAGAATTAAACTTGGATTAAGACTCCAGTCTTTCCTCTTTCCAACCACTTCAAACATAAGTATGTACAGGTTAATAAGCCTTTATTCAGAATGAAACCAGATTTTTTTTCAGATTTCAGAATGATTATATTTCCATCTATAAAATAGAGCAGCATGATATATGTTTCCTTCTGTGCTGATGAATCAATGTCACTAAAAGATGATCAAGTGCATGGATACTCTAAAGTATGTACAATATTCTAATTCATCATAAAATGTGTGATAGCTCCCTTCTCTATTTGTTTATAAGATACATTCAAAACAAGAAGTCTAAAATTATACATTGTAATTGGTGTCATAATGTATTTGTGATCAGGAAGTCACAACAAAATATTTCTCTGATATCAAACACTTCAGTATGTCATCTACCATCATTTGTCTATTATAAGGATTAGTCTCCTAAAGGTGTCTTGTACAGTAATACTTACCTGTATGCCCATTAGATATATACACTGATAGTGATACAAAAATAACAAACCAGAGGAGAAGAGGAGATGAGGCAACAATGAGAATGCTTTCAAGAACAGAGATTTTACCATTGTTGTGAACTGCTTCAAGCCAAGTGTATGTATAGTACAGGGAAGAAGCCATAATATGGGGTCATCAATCAATCAACTCACTGCACCAGGTTCTCTTGGAGGAAACCAACAGCTCCCGAGTAATTTTCAACAGCCAATGGATTGGGCCATAAGTCACACAAGGAAGACATAATACATTGTTGTCTGGATATGGCTACAGTAGGGGAATGTAGGATTAGGTGTTCATTGTCTTTTGTGTGGTAACTATATGGGGCAACTTTCTACTGTGGCCAGATCTATTATCCATTGGTATTACTTTCAATCTAAATGGTGACTTGATGGTAGCCATTCTAGTGTGTTTCTTGTCATGGGAGATACCTCTTTGTAGGGCTGATGTCTAAAGTTTGGTGAAGTAAGGAGTTTGTTGATTGGTCTTGAAATGCTTGTTTTGTAATCTGAATATGTATTTTTGTATGGTTGTGTTGCACAGTACAAGTGGTATATTGCTGTAAATATTTGAATCATATGCTGCTAGTGTGTATTTTTTGTTGCATTCAGTTGCTTGTGTCAGGTTATGTAATGGATGGGTAGGATTGAAGGCTCTTGCCTATCATTTTCATGTGCTATATTATAGGGATGATTTTGGTTTCTGCAAGTAGATGTTCTACTGAGGTGATTATGGTGCATCCTGTTATTATTCTTATTGCTTTGTTTATATACTTTGTAGGGTGTCTATTTTTGTTTTCTTTACTGTAGGGGACCATGCCAGGGAGGCAGTCAAGGGTGATTTTTATGAACAGTTTGTACACTGATTAGGGTTTCTTTCTAGTGACCTGACACTGATTTTCAATGTTGTCCTTCATATGTATTTACCTAGTTGTATTTTCAATGTTGTCCTTCATATGTATTTACCTAGTTGTATTCTATCTAGTTGTATCTTACGGGAAGGGGGAGCTAAGCTCATGGTGTCCCGTCTTTGTATCTCTCCATATCCAGTTTGCTCTTCTCTCCATATCCAGTTTGCTTTTAAATTCTTGTATTGTTTTTGTACACACTGTTTTTCATCTAATGTGTTCCATACATCTACCACTCTGTGGGGAAAGCTGTTCTTTTTCTGGTCCCTTCTATAACTGTCCTTTTTAAGCTTCTTTCCATGTCCTCTTGTGTTTCTCTTATCCCAATGTAGTAAGTCTTCTCTGTCAAGGACTTCCATGCCTTTCATAATTCTGTAGATGGTCAACAAGTCACCTCTCTCCTCTGTTCCAGAGTTGGCAACTCCAATTTTAACAATCTTTCTTCATATGAGAGTTTTGATAGTTCTGGGACCATCCTTGTAGCTGCTCTCTGGATTCTCTCAATCTTCCTTATATTCTTTTTAGTACTGGATGACCACAGTGTTAATGTGTACTCCAATTTAGGGCTTATCAATGTGACTAGTATTTTCTTGACCATTTCTTCATCCAAGTAGGTAAAAGCCACTTTTATTGCTCTTAGTAAGTTATAGGTTTTGCTGACAATTTTGTTTATATGCTTGTTTGGGGACATATCTTTTGTGATGATCACTCCCAGGTCTTTTTCAGATTCCACTTTTTTTTTTACTTCTTTTTCACTTATTCTATACCTTCCTGATATCCTTTTTTACTTTTTCCAAACTCCATTATGCTATATTTTTTAGTGTTGAATTCCACTTCCCACTTCTGACTCCATTCCCAAACCCTATTTAGATCTCTCTGTAATAATTCACAATCCATTTCAGTACTCACTTTTTTTTTTAACAGTTTTGCATCATCTGCAAAGAAGCTCATGTAACATTCCACTCCCTCATCCATGTCATTCACATAAATGGCAAACATTATTGGAGCCAGCACTGATCCTTGTGGGACTCCACTAATTACCTCTTCCCAAGTAGAAGTCTTATCTCTGAGCACCACTCTCATTTTTCTTCCATGCAAAAAGTCCTCCATCCACTTCAGTAGTTTACCTTGTATCCCTCCTATGGTTTCCAGCTTTCTAAATAATTTTTTGTGACGGACTTTATCAAAAAGTTTATGTAAATCTAGGAAAGCACAATCAGCCCATCCATCCCTTTCCCATATTATATCTAGTAATCTTGAGTAAAAGCAGATCAAATTTGTGGTGCATGATCTTCCCTGTCTAAATCCGAATTAGCTCAGATTCAGTATATTATTCTCCTCCAGATGTTTTATCTATCTCTTTATAACTTTTTTGCAGATTTTAGCTACTGTACGTGTCAGGGAAACTGGTCTGTAACTTGTTGGGTCTTCTTTATTTCTTCCTTTATAAATTGGTATGATATCAGCATTTTTCCTTCTTTAAGTGAGGAACATATTATATTGTATATTTTGTCTACTAGTTCTTCTTTACATTCTTTTGATATCCAATTTGCTATTCCATCTGGGCCATGTGATTTTCTGACATCAAGGTTTGTTATTTGATCCATTATTTCCTTCTGTGTTATTATTATTTCCTTCATGGGGGGCTGATTTCACTTTTCTCCCTTCAACCTGTTGCTGTATTTTTTCTTGAGTGAAAACTGACTTAAAATGTTTGCACATAACTTCTGCCATTTTGGTGTCTTCTGTGTATTCAGTATTCCCTTGACATAGTTTTACTATTTCCTGCTTGTTTTTTAGTTTCCCATTTACATATCTATAGAATAGTTTTAGTTGATCTTTACATTGATCTATTATGTCTTTTTCAGTTACTTTTTTCTTCCCTATGTATTTTTACGTATTTGTTCTTTTGGTTAACATATAATTGCCACTTTCTTGGTTTCCTCTCTTTTCTTCATCTCTTCCAAGCTTTGTCTCTTCTATCTTTCACTTCACTGCACCTTCTATTAAACTAGCACTTCATATACACCCTTTCCTGTTTTTGCTTTGATACATATTTCTCCATTCCTTTATAAATCTTCATCAGAATCATCCATTTTTCTTCCACATGTGTTTCCTGAAGGTCATGTAAGCATTAAAAGTGAGGCCTGAGACTTTAGGGCTTTTCTAATGGAAGCTGGCTACTCACTTTTACTGCTAGATTTCTTTGATTCATGGTTGCCTGGGGTGAGTAATAACACCAATGCTTTCTGAGGGGAGGTCTCTATTCTATTTTGTCTAAGTAATTGTTCTAGTATGTCAAAGTATGTTTTGTTTACTTAGCAACTATTTTGTAGTTGGTGTCCATAAGTGAAAGTTTTAAAGTTATGCTCCAGAGTTGGTGTAGGGGATCACTTTTGAGCAGATTAAATATTGCAGGTGAGATTATTGTTCCTTCAAAAACTCTACTGTACAATCCTTTTACTCTAGCTGGTTGGCAATTTTGAGTTACTCAGCACTCTCTTCTAACTAACAAGTTTGTTAGCCTTTTTCATCATTGTTGTGAATGTCAGTCTCAATGATCTTTTTTAATAGTATTGTCTGGGAACTTTACTGAATACCATATTTATAATCTATTGTCACAATAACTGTTCTTTCTGGTGGTATTTTTTTTATTAAATCCCTCTCATACTTATGACAAGTGTATTGATAGAGAGGGGCCCATCTGAAGATAAGTGTTCATGGTATAAAGAGCAAGTAGGATAAATCAAGTTGGAAAATGTAAATCCCCTGGAACCAAGGGGACACAGTTGAAAACAAGTGCACATCAACAAGCACTGTTTATACCATAATTTGATTCCATATGCAAATTCAAGAGTCTTTCTTGTGTTGAACAAAGAAATAGTAATTGTATTCAAGGAGTTGAAACAGATGAATGGTGGTGGGATATCCTCAACATGCAAAATATCAAGAATTTATCAAAGGAAGTCAGGTATTTACCTAATTTACCTAAATGTAGGAAAGGAGCAATGCTCATTGGGTCTCATCTCCTACTCTCCAATTTATCATACCT
Organism: Oratosquilla oratoria; assembly: GCF_046742065.1. Classification (NCBI taxonomy): domain Eukaryota; kingdom Metazoa; phylum Arthropoda; class Malacostraca; order Stomatopoda; family Squillidae; genus Oratosquilla; species Oratosquilla oratoria. The sequence goes on along the minus strand of NC_134777.1, from coordinate 32,715,031 downwards.
AGCCTCAAATTCATCTACAGTTTTAACATAATCTATATCCTTGATTTCCAATTATCATATTTAGATTTTAATTCACGTATTCTTTGGACTTGCACTATATCTCCTTCTAAGCTATTACCCATATTTATGCATTTATAGGGAAATTTGCATTTCTTCACATCCCTTAGACATGTAGGCTTCCTTAAGTTTGTTAGCCTTTTTCATCATTGTTGTGGATGTCAGTCTCAATGATCTTTTTTAATAGTAATGTCTGGGGACTTTATTGAATATCCTCTTAAAACCATCCTAGTATTTTTTCACCAACCCTATCTGCCAGCTCCTTTTCCATACCTACTCTCCTTCTCATATCTTCATCTCTCACTCTATTCATCCTCATAACCCCTACCATACTTCTCAAACACTTCATCTCGTACTTAAAATTTTCCTTTCTGCTTCTCCTATATTCCAAGTATACCTCATATAGTGCCATAGGCACAATCATCCCTCCACTCTCACTTGCCATCTCCAATCCCCTGCCCATCCCATCCATAAACATACTGAACAACCATGGTGCCATTACACAACCCTGATGCAGTCCCATCTTCACTTCATACCACTTGCTCTTACCATTTCCACCCCTAACACAAGCTCTATTACTCCCTACTCAACCAAACTTCCCTAGACCTGAGTCCTATGAAGAAATCCTTCCCATGACGAGCAAGAACCACATTAACATGACTGCATTCATGCCATCATCCAGCTTGGAAGTAATACCACAGTAACAAACTTCCCAAGATGCAATACTATGCAGAGTATAGTGAAAACCTAATCCTATATTTTCCTACTCTACCCTTACCCAGGCAACACCACAATATATCTTGCTTGAGTGACTTGTGAACTAATCCAGCAGTTACTACCAATCACCTGGGGGTCATAGGTCTCATGCAAGAGAAATTTAGAGCAACAGATTGCCTGATTGATCAAATATAATAATTAAGTACAATTAGGTGAATAAAATACAACCATTTTCTTTGTGTGACCTGAATGACTTACCTTTATGGGTTAAAAAGAGCAAGACAAAAAATGACCCATACATCTTATCATAAGAGTAATTCCAGGACAGATATGTTCTCAAATAAACAAGGGGCACTATAGCTTTCAAGAGTTTCATGGCAGATATTAATTGAGCCAAGAAAAGCAAAGATATAAGATACTACTAGACTGTACCACTTTTATATATTACAACTAATTTTAATTTCTCTAATTTACAAGTTATAATGCAAAGGATCCTTAGCCTATGTAGTGGGGTGTTTCACTGCAATTTACTTTCCCAGTTTCTTCATTAAAAAAGAATTAAGAAATTTGCTAATTGGATTTTCTAATTAGCAGTAGCTCTGCAAAGTTAGAACTGCAATATCATAATATTTTTCACCATTTTCTACTAAACTAAGTTAAATACCCAACAAAAAAGTTATACGAACTTGCTGGAGAAAATGGACATTGGCCCATCATAACATGCAATGTCTTAATTCCTGTACAGCTACTCATAGCACAATCCAAACTGCTTAGTTAACTTCTGCTAAAAATGTACATACATACATACATATACCAAGGCTTTTTCCCCCTTACCAGGGAGGTAGCTAAAAATGTGCTTGAGAGTAATGCATATATATTTACTTATTTTCCAATCTAGAGAAGTTACAAATTGAATAATTTTTAACTTATCCCTAAATATGTCTCCAAAATAGTCAGCAATATCATCAATGCATTTCTTCCATTTTATGGTCCGATATTTTTTCTTGGTTTTTCAACTGTTACCTCCACTGATGCCTTTGTTGGAACTCAAGAATCCAAAATGATAGGCCCTTACTACTGTTGTGTGTTGACTTTCTAGCAGGATTTAAATTTCCATCTAACTTCTAGTCTTTAGACACCAGCACCCTAATTTGCACCACCACACTCCCCATCTTTGGATTTTAGTGCTAGAATTACCTATGTCAATGTTACAGAAGCAACTCATGTCTTTTTCACATTTGTCTCCCTATTTTTCTATACAAATATTTGCCCCTAGCACAACCTAATAGCAATTACATTATTTTGAAAAAACTTGATGGTGTTTATTACCCTAACCCAGTGGCCAGTTATGGTTGGAAAATTCTCAAGTAATTTATGGATCAAATCTGCAAGATAACAGAATAGGGAGGTACTATCTGTCACAGTGCTTTATATAGTAAACAAGATATAGAAAAGAAAAAGAGGAAAAAAAGGGGGGAAATGCAAAAATCAACCTGCATCTAAAACAATCATAATACTGAATGAGAGGTAGGGCATAGAATGCAGAATAATCAGTAGTATATGACTGAGCCTAGGGAGAACTGTGCTGAGCAGAAATCTACTGAACACAAGAAGTGTGTCACTAATAATGTTCATGATAATGAATTGTATAAATGGTACATCAAATTGTGACTTTTATTAGTAATTGTGTTACTTATAAAATATTATACCCCAAAAGATACGTTTTTACCGTGTAGAAAAAATTCTACGCTAAAGTTTCAGCTTTCTTTTAGCGATAATAATAAAAAAAAATAATTTTTATATCTTACTGAATATGTTAGGGCATGGGGGCCTTATATACATTCAAGAATAAAAAAAACTAGAACCAACATTTTGTCAAAGTTTGACAAGTATATCTTGCTATGAAAGTCTGCACATGCCCGAGAAAAATGTATGCCCCAGTATGGCAACACTCCCATTCTACACGGCAGTGTAGAAAACGCGGCAACCCTGGCCGCCACCACTGTCCCGCGTGCATACCTTCCGATATTTACAGTGTACGTAATAAAAAATACAGTACAGTACACTGTATATACAGTACATTTACATGCCTGTATTACAGTTATTATTACAGAATTATTAGTATTATAGCATTATTATTACAGTATTGTTATTATTACAGTGTTAGAGTATTATTCTTATGTGTTTCTATACCATATCATACATTACCTATACGTATACCGCTATGAAAATCTATGGGTGTTAGGACGATATTTTCGATGACCGGACGTTTGGCATGACCGGACCACCCTTCCCCCCAATTAGTCCGGGCTTTCGAGGTTCGACTGTATATATATATTCTCCTATCCGAGAGTTGATACCTTGACATGGTGGATACGCTTGAGAATCTTGATGATTACAAAAGCTATATCAATAGAGAGGAAATATCTGCAGGGTCATCCATGTCAAACAGGTTTTGTAAGAAAGATCAGACAAAGAGAAATTTGCACACACTGTCGCAGGACCCACTGATAACTGGCATGTCCCTAATGGCAACAGGGAAATTCCTCATAGATATATGGGGTATTGTCATAATGACGGCATGGACCATCGTGCACCCTGTAGATATACAGGGCTTCACCGAACATAATGAATAAGGTGACACCAGAGAAATATCTCACCAAAAATTAGTTGGCAGAGAGGTGAGATTACTGCCAAAAAAGTCCTTCATAGCAACCATGAACAGTAAAAACAAAACAAAACCGGGCATTCCTGTTGGATTTTCATCTCCCAAAGGTCCAACTGCATTGCCTTATGTACCTACAGGCAGTGTGCCACCAAATGTGAGTAAGCACTGTCCAAGCAGATCTGCCTTGGACATTAAACAGCATGAAGAAAATGAAGATCTATACTTACACCGTAAGAACTCTGTCAGAAGACCACAGGCTGAAGATTCTAATGGAAGAACTAGACAACATCAAGTGGGACATTGCAGGACTGGGCAAAGTCCGAAAAACAGAAGAAAAATCTGATACAATTACAAAATGGTCACCACCTGTTCTACTATAGAGGCAAAGACAAAGAAAGTTCTAGTGTAGTAGGATTCTTGATAAACCAAGAAGTTGCTGGTAACGTAGTCAAGTTCAGTAGTTTATCAGACAGGGTAGCTTGGATTGTGATTAGGCTATGTAAAAGGTACCCTGTAAAAATAGTTCAGGTTTATGCACCAACTTCACAGAGTTCAGATGATGAAATTTAATCCTTCTATGATGATTTAAGTCAGGTAATGGATCAAGAAAAAAGTAAGTACACGTTGGTAATAGGCAACTTCAATGCTAAATTGGAATGAAGATGGGAGACGAGTCGTGCACTGGGAAGTTTGGAGTAGGCAAAAGAAATGACAGAGGTGAGATGTTAGTCAATTTTGCAGAGAACTACAACATGAGGATAATGAATACTTTCTTCCAAAAGCACGTAGGTTGTAAATGGTCATGGAGAAGTCCAAATGGAACAACAAAGAATGAAGTAGACTTCATAGTAGGAGATGAGAGCAAGAGCATTAGCAATGTTACGGTCATAAATAAAGTCAACATAGGTAGTGACCATAGAATGGTAGGTTGCACAGCTAAATTAAATTTCAGAGCAGAAAGAAATAAACTAGTTTCAATAAAGAAAATCAGCCTAGCAAAGGTTAAGGATAATAATAAGAAATTTCAGTTAGAAATTAAAAATAGATTCGAAGCTCTACAACCTAACAAGGACACAGTCAAAGATATGAATTTGAATTTAGTGAATATCATTAGGGAATTGGCAGAGAAAGTAGGAAGTACAAAAAGCATTAGAGAAAACAAATATTCCAAAGCTACAAATGACCTAATTAAAAGGAAGACAAGGCAGATTAAAAGCAGGAGAGATGAAATAGAGAGAGTGGAACTAAACAAGCTTATCAACAAAAGGCAGAGATCAGAGAAAAGAAAGAAAAACATGGATGAAATAGAGGAAACTATTCAGAAAGGTAAAAGTATTAAAGGGACTGAGCACAGACATGCTTTAGGAAGACAGCAAATGATATGTTTGGAAGATAGAAATGGAGAAATCATTAACTGCTGAGACAGAATGGTAGAGAGTAGCAGAATTTTACCAAGAGCTTTACTGATCCAAGACCATAGTTGATTCAGTAAATTCATCTGTAGACATTAGTAGTGTACCAGAGATTACAAAGGAAGAAGTAGAATTTGCTCTAAAAAATATGAAACAAGGAAAAGCACCTGGGGAAGATGGTATATCGAAAGATCTCTTCAAAGATGCAGGGAAAAAAGTTCATGTTAAGTTAGCTCAGTTGTATACCCAGTGCTTACATCAAGAAAGCGTTCCTGATGTGTGGTGCAATGCTATAGTGATTTTGCTTCATAAAAAAGGAGACTAGAAGGACCTTAGTTACTATCGACCAATTAGCTTACTATCAAATGTATATAAAGTATTCTCCAAGATCCTTACAATGTAAATAGACTAGGTCAAGTTTTAGATGGAAACCAACCTAGAGAACAAGAAGGTTTTAGGAGCCAATACTCAACTCTAAACCATTTGCAGGCGATTAACCAACTAATCGATTACAAGAAGGCCTTTGACTCGGTAGAACAAATAGCAATACTAAACTCGCTATGCAATCAGGGTACAAACAGACCATAAGGGTTTTAGAAAAGATTTATGTGAAAAGTACTGCTATAATTTGACTACATAAAGATTCAGAAAAGATCAAGATCAAAAAAGGAGTATGGCAAGGCGATACCATTCCACCCAAATTATTTACAGCTTGCTTGGAAGATATTTTCAGAAGGTTTAGTTGGGAAGAGAAAGGTTTGAAGATTAATGGTGAATATTTGAACCACCTAAGATTTGCAGATGACATTTTTCTTATTTCAGAAAGTGCAGAAGACTTGCAAGATATGCTGAGTGATCTGAACAAGGAAAGTCTCAAAGTAGGTTTAAACATTAATAAGACCAAAACCAAAATAATGTTCAACACAAAAGTTCAAAGTAAAGAGATTGTAATTGATCATCAGTCTTGAAAAAGGTGAGGCATATAATTATTTAGGCCAGGTGGTGAAAGTGACAAAAGATCATGATAATGAAATAAAAAGACGTATTACAACTGGTTGGAAAATATTTGGTAAGTACTGTATAATAAAATCCTGAGAGGCTCTCTACCTTTATGTTTGAAATGCATTCTGCCAGCAATAATCTACAGATATGAGACTTAGAAACTGATGAAGGCAATGGAAACAAAGCTAAGGATGACACAGAGGAGAATGGAGAGATCAATGATGGGAATAACGCTGAGAGACCAAAAGAGAGCAAGTTGGCTGAGAGCAGACTAGAGTGAAAGATATTGTGGAGGCAGTGAAAGAGAGGAAGTGGAATTCAGCAGGTAAGTTAGTGCAAACGACTGATGAGCGATGGAGCAAGTGTGTTACTGAGTGGACACCACGAGATAGGAAGCATGGAAGAGGGAGACCAGACAGGAGAAGGAGAGACAAGATTGAGAAGTTGTGAATCATGGAATGCTATGAAGGAGACCTTTGTTCAGCAGTGGACTCAGGATGGCTGATTTGATATATCTATATATATATATATATATATACCTTGTATTATACGGGAAGGGGAGCAATGTTCATAGTGACTGTCTTTGTATCTCTCAGCATCTAGTTTGTTTTTAAATTCTTGTATGGTGTTTGCACACACTATTGTTTTGTCCAATTTGTTCCAGACATCCACCACTCTGTGTGGAAAACTTTTTTTTTCAGATCTCTTCTATAACTATCCTTTTTGAGTTTCTTTTCATGTCCTCTTGTTTTTCTTTTATCCCACTTTAATAAGCCTTCTCTGTCAAGGACTTCCATGCCTTTCATGATTCTGTAAATGGCTAGTAGATCCAGTTTAGACAATCTTTGTTCATATGTCAATCTTTAAAGTGTTGGTGCCTAGTAACCCTTATCATACTTCTCAATTAGAAGGGTCTTCCTTGTTTCCCCCTTAATATATTGGTACTATATTTGTTCTTTTCCAATCTTCTGGAACTTTTCCCTCTTTCAATGAACTGCTTAGTAGACTATGTATTTTGTCTGTTAGTTCATTCCTGCATTCTCTCAAAATCCAGTTTGCCATTTCATCTGTACCATGCAATTTTCTAACATTGTGATGACTCAAGTGATTCATTATTTCTTTCCTTGTTACTTCTAGCTCTTTCCTAGGGAGGACTTTCTCCTCCCACTCAACATCTTTAAGTTCTATGTTCTCCCTTGTAAACACTGATTTAAAATGCTTGTTCATAATTTCTGCCATTTCTATTTCCTGTGTATTCAATTCCTCCTTGTCATAGTTTCACTAATTCTTGTTTGCTTTTTCAGTTTGCTATTTACAAATCTATAAAATAGTTTTGGTTGATCTTTACATTTTTCTATGACATCCTTTTCGTATTTTCTCTTTTCTTCTCTGTGCACTTGTACATATTGGTTTCTATAACCAGTATATGTTTTCCATTTTACAGGTCTTTTGTCTTTCCTCTATTCTATCTAAGCTTTATCCCTTTTGTCTTTTGTTGTACCAATATTATTCATATCCTTTTCTTTTCTTTTTCTTGTCTTGGATTTTTTTTTCCATTCCCTTATAATTTTTTTTTTTTTTTTCATAATTTTCAGTTTCTCTACTGCTCATCTTATCAAAATTTGTTTTTCCATATATCAATCTTCCCTTTCTATATTGTTCGTTTTTTCCCATATATTTTTCTTCATTTAATTCCAGTTCAACTTAGTGGTGTTTTATATTCAATCTTGTCCACTATTTCAGGTTCTGATGTGATTATTAGGTCCAGTCTTGATGGTTCTTCCTCATTTCTGTACCTTGTATTCTCTTGTATCCATTGTGTCATTGTATGTTCTATAATCATATCAAGTAGTACATATCCCCATAGGTCGTCTCCACCCTTCACTGTCATCTCTTCCCAGCAGATTTCTTTACAATTAAAGTCACCCATTATAACTATTCTTCCTCCATCTCCCATTATCTTATTTAGTGTTAACCTTGTGTCTTCTAATATATTTTTGTGTTCTCTCTCTTCGCACAAACCTGTTTCAGGAGGCACATAATTTACCACAAACTTCCTGCTCTTCTTGTCCCTGTCCTCTATTTCCATCATAATCATCTCCACTCTATTCTTTCCATATGTAACATTCCTCACATTTATATCCTTCTTAGTCAGGAACATAACTCCACCACCTTGTTTTATTTCTCTGTTTCTAATCCAATAATTATATGCACCATGTCCTACACTGTTGGGTGGTAATGGACCTTTCATTTTGCCTCTACAATTCCCATTATGTCCGGTTCTTTTTCCTTCAGGTAATCATTCAAGCCTGTTATTAAGTCATCTATATTTGTGAAAGACATTTAATTTTCTGTTACCTCCATCCTGTTTTCTGTTTCCCTTCTGTTTTTCTCTACTATGAGCCATTTTCTCACTTTCATATCCACTACTCTCCAATAGAATTTCTCTTTGTTTGACTCTGTTCTGTTCATGTTTTTTTTTCTTAGCTTCGATTCTTTTTGTTTTTCCTCCCCTCTTTCCTCTTTATTCCTCTCTCTTTTTATCCATACCTGTTTATATTGATCACTTTTAGCTAGTTTCCCTGTTTTTGATATGACATTCTCTGCTGTCGTTTGTGACCTGAACTTAACCTTAATTGGTCTGGTCTCATCAATATTGTATTTCTCCAGTATATATATTTCTTCAATTTCTTTCTCTGTTTCTTGTTCATCTTCTTGAACTATTTTTAATACATTGTTTATTTTTTCCTTCTCATCCCTTACTCTGTAGTCCTATTTGAATTATGCTTCTCTTCCATTCCTAATATAATTATACATTTCTTTTTATCTGCTAAGACTCTTACTATATTCTCCTTCTCTCTCATCACTTTAATAACTGTGTCCTTAGTTTATTCTTTCCTCTGTTGTTTCACTATATCTCTAAATTCAATTTTGTTATACTCCTGGACTTTTTTTTCCAACCACTTACCTCTTTTGCTATGGACTCTTTATTCTCTTTATCATTCCTCTTTAATTCCTCATTCTCGTCCTTTACTTCTCTTAACTGTCTTTTTAATTCTTCTATTTCTTTATTTAGGTTTTGGATCTCCTTCTTTAGTTTTTCCAATTTATTGACTCTGTGTAATCAGCCCAAGTTGACAAAACCTAACCTCCCATTTTTGTTAGTTTTCCCCTAAACTTGCTATTTGGGGGAGGCTGTCATCTCCTCCCTCATTAAATACATAGAAATAATTATCTCCACTTTCTATTGCACTGCTCTTATCTATGTTTCTAATTTTTATGCCTTTACTGATTTCTTTGACTTCACCTGTGTTGTCTGCACATCTCTTGTTTACATTCCTTCTGACGTCCGGGGCCCATTCGTCCCCTTCCTCATTTTCTTCCATTTTCCTCAATAATCCCTCCCCTTCTCCTTTTTCTTCACCTTCCCACTACACCACGAGCTTTCCTCTTTGCTGCTAATACAACACAGGTATTCCATCATCATTGAAATCTACAAAAATTGTGTTTTTTTCCGGAGTTCCAATCTTCGCTGTCAATTCGACGACCGTGTGTGTGTGCGTGTATATATATTATATATATATATATTATATATATATATTATATATATATATATATATATATATATATATATATATATATATATATACAAAGGAGGTAGCTAAAAACAAAGACATAAAATCCACTCACACCTATTCCATCTCCATATACTTCACTCCCATTCACCCCCTCCCTTCCTCCTAACTTGGCTCCTTCTGGATGACAGATCATACCTGCATCTCACCCACTGCCCTGGGTCAGAAGCAGTGTCAGAAGACACAGCACATCACCAGCAAGGCTGCTTCATTAAACCAGTGACCTCCCTATCCATTCTCTCATGCAGAAAAAGAGAAAACAGGGAGAAATCCCTTCAGGCTGCATCAAAGTATCATTCACACATACTCCCTCACCCTCCATTCCCAACCCACTCCGTTTCATGCATCACAGCATTATCCATATACAACCATTCTCCATTCCCCCTATCTTCTGTCTTCTCCCTTCTTTCCTCAACATACATTCCCCTCTTTCCCATTGCTCCTTTTACCCCATCCATCCATCTCATCCTTGGTTGCGCCCTTAGGTTCACTCCTTCCACCTCTGCCTTCCACACCTATTTTACTAATCTTTCTTCAATCATTCTTTCTACATGTCCAAACCATCCCAATACATCAACCCTGTCTCTCAATTCCCTTTCCACCCACATTTTCCTCCTCACCTCCTTGTTTCTCACTCTATCCAACCTAGTAATTCCCATCATACTTCTGAGGCACCTCATATCAAACACATTCAAACTCCTCTTTTCCTCTCTTATGTTCAATGTTTCTGCCCTATACAGAAAGGGAGCTATGCTTGTAGTATTGTATCTATATATGTGCATATATATTGATACAGTGGACTTCAATATTAAGAAATGTAGCATAATGGAATTTGGAAAAATTAAAAATAGAATATCAGGACATTATAAAATTGGAACCAGGGAGGTAAAGAAAGTGGGATCTGAAAAAGATTTGGGAGTAATTATCTCAAACAACTTGTCCTATGATAAACAAATAAACAATATTGTTGGAGAATCCTATATCTTCCTAAGATCAATAAAAGTGGCATTTACATATTTGGATGAAGAAATTATCTTAAAAATATTAGTCACACTGACAAGGCCTAGACTAGAATATGAGGTGACATTGTGGTCACCCAGTACCAAAAAGAATATAAAGAAAATACAAAGAATCCAGAAAGCACCCACAAAAATGGCTCCTGTACTTTCAAACTTGTTATAAGACGAGAGACTGGCTAAATTGGAGTTACCAACTCTGGAGCAAAGAAGAGAGGCGACCTACTGACCATCTATAGAATCATGAAGGGCACAGAAATACTCAATAGAGAGGACTTGTTAAACTGGGACAAGAGAAACACAAGAGGACATGGAAAGAAACTCAAAAAACATAGTTATAGAAGAGATCTGAAGAAGAACAGTTTTCCACATAGAGTGGTGGACACTTGGACCAAACTGGATGAAAAAATAGTGTGTGCAAAAACCATTCATGAATCTAAGAGCAAACTAGACACTGTGAGATACAAAGGTGGGACATCACGAGCATAAATCCCCTTCCCGTAAAATATAACTAGGTAAATACAACTAAGTAAATATATACATACACATACACACTGAGTTAGAAGAGTTAGAAATGGCTGAAGTCATGAATAATCACTTCAAATCTGTCTTCACTACAGAGAAAGCACAATATTGGGACAAAGGAAATGAAAGGTGATCTCCCCCCATGAGTGAGTTAACAATAACACAAAAAGAAATATTGGAGCATCTATCAAACCTTGACGTCAGGAAATCACATGGCCTGGATGGAATTGCAAATTGGATTCTAAAAGCATACAAAGAAGAACTAAAAGACAAAATACATAACATAATAAGTTGCTCACTTAAAGAAGGAAAAATACTAAAAGACTGGAAAAATGCTAACATTGTACCAATATACAAAGGAGGAAACAAGGAAGAACCAATTAACTATAGGCCAGTCTCACTAACAAGCATTATAGCCAAAATTTGTGAGAAATCATGAAGAATAGATGGGCAAAACACCTGGAAGACAACAATATAATAAACCCAAGACAATTTGGGTTCAGACAAGGAAGATCATGTACCACAAACTTAATATCTTTCTACTAAAGATTAATAGACATAGTGCAAGAAAGGAATAGATGGGCTGATTGTCCCTTCCTGGACTTACAAAAAGCTTTTGACAAAGAACCACACAAAAAATTATTTTAAAAAATGGAACATATAGCAGGGATACAAGGGAACCTACTAAAATGGATGGAGGACTTCCTGATTGGTAGAAAGAGGAGAGTAGTGCTCAGAGAAAAATAACCAGGTTTGAAAGAGGTGATCAGTGGAGTACTGCAAGGATCTGTATTGGCTCCAATAATGTTTGCTATTTATGTGAATGACATGGATGATGATGTGAAATGTTACATGAGCTTCGTTGCAGACGGAGCCAAACTGTTAAGGAAAGTAAAAAATCTGCAGGAAGACCTGGAAGAAGACCTGGGGCAAAAAATGTGAAGTGGATTTCAATATTAACAATTGTAGCATAATGGAGTTTGGAAAAAGCAAAAATAGAATATCAGGACAATATAAAATTGGAACCAAGGAGGTAAAGGAGAGATCCAAAAAATATTTGGGTGTAATTATCTCAAACGATTTGTCCTATGATAAACAGATAAACAAAATTGTCAAAGAATCCTACAACTTGCTAAGATCAATAAAAGTGGCATTTACATATTTGGATGAATAAATGATTAAAAAAATATTGGTCAAACTGATAAGGCCTAGACTAGAATATGCAGTGACATTGTGGTCACCCAGTACCAAAAAGAATATAAAGAAAATACAAAGAATCCAGAGAGCAGCCACAAAAATGGCACCTGCACTTGCAAACTTGTCATATGAGGAGAGATTGGCTAAACTGGAGTTACCAACTCTGGAGCAAAGAAGAGAGAAAGGTGACCTACTGACCATCTACAGAATCATGAAGGGCACAGAAATACTCAATAGAGAGGACTTGTTAAACTGGGACAAGAGAAGCACAAGAGGATATGGAAAGGAAATCATAAAACATAGTTACAGAAGAGATCTGAAGAAAAACAGTTTTCCACATAGAGTGGTGGACACTTGGAACAAACTGGACAATGAAATAGTGTGTAAAAAACCATTCATGAGTTTAAGAGCAAACTAGACACTGTGAGATACAAAGGCGGGACACCACGAGTGTAGTTCCCCTTCCCGCAAAATACAACTAGGTAAATACACTCACACACATATGAACAAAGATTGTCCAAATTGGAACTACCAACACTGGAACAAAGAAGAAAAAGAGGAGAACTAATGACTATTTACAGAATTATGAAAGGGATGGAAGTCCCACATAGAGATGATTTATCAAAGTGGGACAAGAGAAAAACAAGAGGACATGAAAAGAAACTCAAAAAGAATAGTTATAGAAAAGATGTGAAAAAGAATTACTTCCCACACAGAGAGGTTGATATCTGGAATAGATTGGATGAGGCAACAGTGTGTGTAAATACTATTCAAGAATTTAAGAACAAACTTAATGCTGAAAGATACAAAGATGGGTCACTACGAGCATAGCTCCCTTCCTATATAATACAAATAGGTACACATATATATATATATATATATATTATATATATATATATATATATATATTTATATATATACACACACACACACACAGAATATCCCACTATCAAAGAAAATTAAGTTGTTTGCATTTGAAGATACATATATTATGGTCACTAACTGTGTTCCTCTTCAGCAAGGTTGTACAAAGGATGGGTGGACTTATGTATACTAGGAGGGGATACATAATAAGGGCATGGGTGGGTAAGCATGCTAATACATGGTCCATTTGAGCCCAAGTTGCAATGATCCCAAGGTCAAACTTGTCATTCCCTTCACCCCCATCATGAGATGCAGCCTTGAGGGGCTGTCATTCAGTCTCTGGTCTCTAAGGTAACTCTCTCAAATTGAGCTATATTTCTTTTCTCTTTTTACATTTTTTCGCACATGGAGAACTGATAACTGCCAACTGCTCTCCTCTCCCTACAATTTTGAGCAGGTGACATAGAAACAGTACCACACTGTTAATAGCATTGCTTTTTTCCTTTATACTAAAATTAGGTAAATACAACACAGACAACAGTCGAAAGTTTCTTCCCAGAAAAGTCTGTGGGAGGTTCTGAGGACCATTGACAGCCACTACTGGGTTGCAGATTTTCCATGTAATGAAACTTGAGCCAATGATTAATTTATTTGTAAATTTCAAACAACTGAGAAATGGTCCCCCCTTAGAAAGTTCCTGAGTGCACCCCTGACTATATCTACAGTAATTAATTCACACTTATTGTGCTGTACATGATAATTGTATTTAAGTACATGTACAAAAAATTTGTGTTCCCCTACAAAACCTTTGTCAATAATTTTCAAAAAAATATTCATTGAAACAATATTTCTTTTCCTTGAGATACCACATTTTTCAAAGCCATGTAAAATATGGGTGCATATTATGCATGGTGTTTTATACACTGACAAATACAGTTTATAAGTCTAGGGTTTTGGCTGCATGTTATTGTGGGGTTAAAAGTTGGTAGGTATATACAGGTTATACTTTGGGGTATATGGGGCACCCCTACATACCATAGCCATACATCATTTTGTCTGTGGTAGAGGAAATCTCTATTCATAGAGAAATGATGATACTTTACTATACTCTGACTGACCCTCCATTATGCTGTCCCCCCCAATCTTGTTACTGTCCTGCACCACTTCTCTGAATATTTATTTTCTCATTTTCCCAAACCCTGTGGTGGGGGAAAAGAATACTGCCACCAAGTCTTTCTTTGAGTCATATAAGATAACAAAAATGGGACAGGGATAGGACTAGGCATCCTTCTCCCTGTAGCCCCAAAGGGGACATTTAAAAAAAAAAAAAAAAAAAAAAAAAAACATAAGAGGGACTGGGAGGAGTTTTCCAACCAATACCCTAAGGTTTGGGTCTTTTAATGTATGTGGATGTGGTACAGATGAGAGTAAAAGGGAAGAGATAGGCAGTATGTTTGTGAGAAGAAAGATGGATGTGTTGGCATTGAGTGAAACTAAGTTGAAAGGGAGGGGTGAGTTTGAGTTTGGGAGTGTAGTTGGGAGGATCTCAGGAGTGAAGAGAGGATGAGGGAGAGAAGGGGTGGCTATACTAGTAAGTGAAGAGATAGGTAAGCATGTGGTGGAGTGGAAGGTTTCTTCAAGGTTAATGTGGATGAAGGTGAAACTGGGAAGGGAGATGTGGGTTTTTGTAAGTGCATATGGGCCTGGTAGTGAGAAGAGTGTAGAGGAAAGGGAGGCTTTTTGGATAGATTTAAATGAGTGAATGGAGGGTTTAGGGAAAAATGTCAACGTAGTGGTATTGGGAGACCTTAATGCTAGAGTAGGAAATGAACCAACAAAGTGGTTGGGAGGTGTGGAGTTCAAGGAAAGAATTGTAATGATGAGTTGATGGTGGAGATTTGTCTAGAGAGTTGATGATAGCAAGTACAGTGTTTAGGAAGAAAATTAAGCATAAAATATACATGGAAGATGGTGGTGGATGGAAGGGTGGTAGAGCATTAATGGACTATATAGTAGTAACCAGGAGAATAGTAGGAAGAGTTAAGGATGTACATGTTCTAAGGGGAGAGAAGGGGAATATCAGATAATCTTTTGGAAGGTAAGATGAGAGTGGAGGATAGATAGAGAAAGAGGAAAAGGACAGAAGTTAGAGAGGTGCTTAAAGTGAGAAAGAAAAGGAGAAGGAGTACAAGAAGCTGAGAAAGGAGTAGGAGGGAGTGAAGGATAGAGTAGAACTAGGAGTGGAGGAGGAATGGGGATGGTTCAAGGAGAGAGCCACAAGGTGTGCAAAGATGGATGTGGAATAAGGAGGACAGGAGGGTATAAAAGGAAGGATAATGAGTGGTGGGATGAGGAAGCAAAGAAGGTTGTAGAAGAGAAGAAGTGAGCATTCACAGATTGGTTACAAAAGAGGATGAGAGAATCATATGAGAGGTACAAAGAAAAGAGAAGAGAAGTAAAGCATAAGATAAAGGAGCCAAAGAGGAGAGCAGATATGAAATGGTGTAAGAGTACGACAGAAAAATTTGAAAGTAATAAAAAGATGTTTTGGAAAGATATTAAGAGAGGAAGAGGAGGCAAATCAAGTAGAGAAGAAAAGGTAAAAGGTGCAGATGGAGAGATGATAATGGAAGAGATGGCAGTAATAGGAAGATGGGCAGAGTATTTTAGGGAGTTGCTAAATGTAAAGGAGGATAGGGAGGGAAAGGTAGTTGCAGTGGGAATAGCTAAGAAAATGAGAATGATGAGTGAGGAAAATGGAGGAGAAATGAGGAAAGATGAGGTGAAAGCAGTTGTTAAGATGATGAGAGCAGGAAAGGCACCTGGGTTGGATGGGTATCATCCAGAATATCTAAAAAATGGAGGCACACTGATGGTAGATTGGCTGGTGAAATTATTTAATGTTTGTTTAAGAGAGGTTAGAGTACTGGAGGAGTGTCTGTATAGTTCCATTTTACAAGGGAAAAGGGGACAAGTGTGAGTGTCATAGTTCAGAGGGATCAGTTTTTAAGTCTAGTTAGAAAGGCTTATGGGAGGGTTTTCATTAAGAGGATTTGGAGAGGAACAGAGGGAGTAATTGGTGAGGAACAGTGTGGGTTTAGGACTGGTAGGGGTTGTGTGGATCAGATTTTTGTGGTAAGACATATATGTGAGAAATTATTAGGAAAGGTAAGGATGTTTTTTGGGCCTTTATGGATTTGGTAAAGAATTATGACAGGGTAGACAGGACGGCATTGTGGGAGGTACTGCGGATATATGGGATAGGACAGGGTTGATGAAAGAGTATTGGGATGGTTTGGACACATGGAAAGAATGAGTGAAGAAAAATTAGTAAATGAAGTGTGGAAGGCAGAGGTAGGAGTGAACATGGGGGGGCAACCAAAGATGAGATGGATGGATGGGGTAAAAGAGGCATTGGGAAAAAGGAGAATGTATGTTGAGGAAGGAAGGGAGAAGACAGAAGATAGGGGTGAATGGAGAATGGTTGTGTATGGATAATACTGTGATCATTGAAAGGGAATGGGTGGGGATGGGGGGTGAGGGAGTATGTGTAATAATTAAAATTGACAGCCCAAAGGGATTTCTCCCCGTCTTCTCCATTTCTACATGAGGGGACAGAGAGGAGGTTTGGCAGTTTAATGAAGTGGCCTTGCTGTGGTTGCGGGTTGTGCTTTGTCTTGCAACACTGCTTCTGACCCAGGGCAGTGGGTGAGCTGCAGGGAGGGGAGAGGTGGATGGGAGTGGAGTATGTAGGGATGGAATGGGTGTGAGTGGATTTTATGGCTTTGTTTTTTGGCTACCTCCCTTGTAAGGGGGAAAAACCCTTTGGTTTATGTATATATAAAACATGAACACTGGGATGGATGTAAAAGAAATATACAAAATTAAGTAAAGTGCAAAAATCAATTAGAACATAAACTAATTAACCAATCAGTACCTCAAGTTTCCCTCAACAGAAAAATGCAGCTCTAGAACTGCTAGCAAATGTTGTCTTCTCATAGATCTCTCTGAGAAGAATTACTGGACTGCTATTTGTTTTATGTAACTGTGGATTTGTTTTTATGTCACATAGTAAAAGGAGAGGAGTAGTTACTAACAGTCAGCTCTATGTAAATGAAAAAAAGAAAAGAAAACAGGGAAGAAAAGCTTAGGCCCAGTTTTTAGACAAAGTGCCAGCTGCAAGGGGGTGTATTTATATTAAAGAAGAGAGTTGATAGGCTTTGAAGATAGGTGATGGGGGATTTAATATGTCTCCAATAACTAGCACTTCTATAATTGGTGGAATAATTTCAAGAAGAGGTTTAAGGAGCATAGCATAAAAAAGGGGTAGCAGAAGTTAAAAATATATCTGCTTTCTTCTTGAAATGGAGATTTTTCTTCAATAATAATAGAGTGCTATGTGACTCAGGTCTGTAGGGTGTCACCAAAGTCTCTAAAGCAATGACTGCATAAAGCTTCTGCAGCCAATACTCCATACAAGGAGTAGAGAGATTATCTTCTTTAATGTTCATCCTATGGGACCACCTTGTACATATGCCTATCACTTGTCCCAACATAAATCACAAAATCTCATGATTACTTTGAAACAAAGTTATATTTTCAACTGGAGAGTTTCAGCAATCATGATTTAGTGTATGAAATATCTTTAAATCATAATATTCATGTGGGTACTTTGAATTTTAAGAATGCTATTTATTAATATATTCAAGTTGTTGCAGCATTGCAAATGCAAATTAAATGTACACAGAGGTGGCAATCTTCCAAGATAATAAGCTGTGAAGTTTGGAATGTTGGTTATAAACAAATGAGAACTGGAAAAATCTATACAGCAATGGGCTTCAGTGTACTGCACACAAAAAGTATGGAGCAGCAAAAGCCCCTAAAATGTCTGTGTAGTTTGGCTGTTTCCAAGATCCATGAGTGGGAAGAGGCTGATTAAGTTGGACACCAACATAGGCAGCGGCAAAGGGCTATGTGATGAGCAGTAGCAACAACTGCTGTTGAGGTGAAAAGAAAGTGCAGTGGCAGCAACTGCAGTGACAGGTGAGAAGAGGAGCAGTGGCAGTAACTGGGTGAGAGCGTGCATATAACAATGCAAACTGAAAATGAAGTAGGTGAAGTGGGTGGGGCAGTTAGAGAATGACAGGGGGAGGGACGCACATCTTGGTGTTGAGGAGTCTGGTGGGCAGCAAGCTGGAGAGGGAGAGGCGGGCCTGGTTGCACGCTGCGATACATGTCAGCACCTCCTCGGGCTCCTGCTCAGGTGGCGGCGTGGGAGGCGGCGAGCACGGACTCACATCAGAGTTGTAGATCTGACGCATCAACTCCAAACGGTGTCTACAATGCGCGGCAAAAGCAACAACAACTGACTCAGTGGTGGCAATCTAGTCTGTGTGATACACACGGGCTCAGCGGACCCCTCAGACTATGACTAACCTCATATCTGATGCCAGCAATGCTTAGATGCCAATAGTTGTGGTTTTATCCAAAAATTTCCTTGCAGAATGCCAGTTACTAAAAGATGCCATTCCTTCATATTGTGGTGGCATCTGAAGAAAGTGGCGTCACCATTGATGATGAATAAATGGGGCAATTAATATGGGTTGGCACCCGCCCATCTGCATGCCTTGACATGCTGAGGCCTTCACTATGCCAGTATTGTAGACAAAGTTTGGAATCTAGGGTCTATACGGCCCATGCAAAGACACAAATCTACTTACCGGAAGAACATTGGGGACCCACATTGCGGTGGTCCATTCTACAGCTAGTAAGAATTAAAGTTACTTACCAACCACTTGCAAGCTTGGATTTCAAATGCACTTTTGTACAAATATCAAACTTTGTCTACAACTGGGGGAAGGGCTACACCTAAAGAATTTCAAGATTCAAGAATGGGGTGGATCTGTACAATAATTCTATCTTTACATCCTAACAAATTTGAAAACATTATTTACACAACAGATGATCAGGCTTACTGCAGGTAAAAAGTACCCATGAAAACAACTAAAGGATGAAAAATCAAAACATGATGGGCAACTAAAAAAAATACTATACTTACGTAAGATTGAAGCGAAGTGAGCCAAGGACCATAAGTGCAAAACACAGTACAAAAAGCAGTAGGATCAAATGCATGGAAAAAATGGGGGAAATAGGGAGTGTGGGAATAGCAACACAACAGTAGGAAGAGTTAATGATCAAATAAAGAAAAATTAGACATAATAGTGTAGTACCCCATGAGGCCTACATCACAAGCTGAGGAGGAATAAATAACATATTGGATCACTATCATACCTGAGCTTCTCCAGGGTCCAGTAGTGTGTAGCTCCATTCTTTGTATCTTGTACTTCTACAGCTACTATTGTACGAGGTGTGGGACGATCTTCCTCATCCTCATCTTCTTCCAACAGTGGGAGGAAATCAGGGGGAAGTGGAGAGAAGAGAGTGTCTGTGAGAAGAGTGAACTGGAACTGTACCTGTAACATAGAAAGATGCAAATGCTGAGTCTGAAAATTAGTAATGTATTGTAAGCAACAAAATTCACAATTGTGATATACATACAGTATATCTCTTCATCTATATAGTGAAAAGCCACTTTAATCTTCTGCAGCAGTCCATTCATCTCTCCCATAATCCTGCTGATAAAGCTGTCAGGTGACAGGTTGTCTTTTATCGACACTCCTAAATCTTTCTCTTTTGCTTTGTAATGTGTATTTACCTAAGTGTATTTACCTAATTATGGTACGCAGGAAAGGAGCAATGCTTGTTGGGTCCCATCTCCTATTCTCTAATTTTTTAATCATACCTAGCCTCAAACCCATGTATCTAGATTTGAACTCATGTATTGTCTGAGCTTGGGCTATATCACCTTCTAAGCTATTCTATGTATTTATACATCAATGTAAAAAAATTTATTTCATCCTTTTGACATATAGTCTTTCTTAATTTGCTCCCATGACCTATTAAAGCCCTCCCATCTTTAATCAGGAGATCTGTTCTATGCAATCTATCTCCTTTAGTGACCTCAATACTGTAATCATATAAACTCTTTTTCTTCAATTTTTCAAGGTGGGCAGAACCAACGTTTTAGTCTTTCACCATATGGTTTATCTGCCAGGCTAGGGACCATTTTGGTAGCTGCCTTTTGTATTCTCTTGATCTTGCTTGTATTATTCACTCTATGTGGAGACCACACTACAAATGCATATTCCAATCTTGGATATATCCAGGTTTCTATGAGTTTTTTCATCATCCCTTCATCCATATAGTGGAACACCACTTTAATCTTCTGCAGTAGTCCATGTCTCTCCCACAATCCTGCTGATATGTCTGTCAGGTGACAAGTTGTCTTTTATCAACATTCTCAAGTCTTTCTCCTCTTTTGTGTATTAATTTTACCTAATTGTACATACCTAATTGTAGTTTACAGGAAAGGAGCAATGCTCATTAGGTCCTGTCTCCTATCCTCTAATTTTCTAACATACCTACACTCAAATTCATATATGGTTCCAACTTAATATATATCTTTGATTTCCAATTATCAGATTTAGATATGAACTCGTGTATTATTTGAGTTCAGGTTATGTCACCTTCTAAGCTAATCAACATATTTATAAATCCATGACCTCTTAAAGTCCACCCATCTTTAATCAGGAGGTCTCTTCTATCAATGCAAGAAGAAATCTCCTGATTAAAGATGGGAAAGTGTGTGCATTTACCTAATTGTATTTACCTAGTTGTATTATGCGGGAAGGGAGCTATGCTCGTAGTGACCCGTCTTTGTATCTTTCAGTATCGTTTGTTCTTAAATTCTTGAGCAATGTTTGCACACACTATTGCCTTATCTAATTTATTCCAGGTATCCACCACTCTGTGTGGGAAGCTATTCTTTTTCAGATCTCTTCTATAATTATCTAGTTGTATTATACAGGAAGGGGAGCTATGCTCATCGTGACCCATCTTTATACTTTGCAACATCTAGTTTGTTCTTAAATTCTTGTATGATGTTTGCATACCCTATTGTTTCATCCAATTTATTCCAGACATCCACCATACTGTGTGGAAAACATTTTTTTTTTCAGATCTCTACTATAACTATCCTTTTTTAGTTTCTTTTCATGTTCCCTTGTTTTTCTTCTATCCCACTTTAATAAGTCTTCTCTGTCAAGGACTTCCATGCCTTTCATGATTTTGTAAATGGCCAATAGATTGCCTCTTTCTCTTCTTCCAGGGTTGGTAGTTCCAGTTTAGACAATCTTTGCTCATATATCAATTTTGAAAGTGTTGGGGCCATCTTTGCCATTGCTCTTAGAATTCTTTCTATTTTCCTTTTGTTCTTTTTTGTATTGGGTATCCATAGTGTTGCAGTGTACTCCAATCTTGGTCTTATCAGTGTGACTAGTATTTGTTTTTACCATTACCTCATCCAAGTAATTAAAAGCCAACTTTATTGATCTTGGTAGATTATAGGTTTCTCCAACTATTTTGTTTATCTGCTTGTCTGTTGTCTTTGTAATTACTCCTTGATCCTTTTCAGAACTAGCTTTTCTACTTCCTTTGCACTGATTTTGCATTGTCCTGATATTCTTTTTTTACTTTTTCCAAATTCCATTACACTATATTTCTTAATGTTGAAGCTCACCTCCCACTTTTGACTCCATTCCCAGACCTTGTCCAGGTCTCTCTGTAGTGATTCACATTCTTTTCCATACTTACTTTCTTTAGTAGTTTTGTGTCATCTGCAAAGAAGTTCATGTAACATTCTACACCTCCATTCATGTCATTTACATATATAGCAAACATTATCAGAGTCAATACTGAACCCTGTGGGACTCCACTTATCATTTCTTCCCAGGTAGAGTTTCTATCTCTGAGCACCACTCTCATTTTTCTCCCATACAAGAAATCTTCCATCCTTTTCAGTAATTTTCCTTGTACACCTCCTGTTGTTTCGGGTTTTCTTAATAGTTTTTTGTGTGGTACTTTATCAAATACCTTTTGTAAGTCTAGGAAAGCACAGTCTGTCCACCCATCCCTTTCTTGCATTATATCTACTACCCTTGAATAGAAACAGATAAAATTTGTGGCACATGATCTTCCCTGTCTAAAACAGATTTGTTTTGGATTTAATATATTGTTCTTCTCCAGATGTTTAGTCCATCTACTTTTGATGACTTTTTCAAAAATTTTAGTTATTGCACTTGTGTGTATTTACCTAGTTGTAATTTACAGGAAGGGGAGCTATGATTTATCTAGACTGTTTTTAAATTCATGTATCATTTTTGCACACACCACATTCTCATCGAACTTGTTCCAAATGTCTATTATCATGTGGGGAAAGCTGTTCTTCTTCAGATCTCTTCTATAATTGTCTTTTTTTTATTTTCTTCCCATGTCCTCTTGTATCTCTACTATCCCATTTTATTAGATCTTCTCTATCAATAATTTCCATGCCTTTCATGATTCTATACATAGTTATCAAGTCTCTTCTCTCTCTTCTTTGTTCCAATGTCTGTAGCTCAAGTTTTGCCAGTCTCTCCTCGTATAATAGTTCTGAGAGTGTTGGTGTCAATTTCGTAATTGCTCTTTGTATTCTTTCAAGTTTTGTTATACATTTTTTTTTTTTTTTTTCTTTGCACTTGGTGACCATGTCGTCACTGCATACTCCAATTTTGGTCTTATCAAAGTGACTAGTATTTTCTTCACCATTTCTTTGTCCAGGTGACAGCAGAGAATGCCACTTTGATTGATCTTATAAAATTATAAGTTTCTCCAATAATTTTGTTTATATGTTTCTCAGGGGACATATTCATAATAATGACTCCTAGGTCCTTCTCTTTTTCCACTTTTTTTATTTCTTCCTCTCCCAAAGTATATGAGCCCACTATTCTATTTTTTGTTTCTTCCAAATTACATTAAAATACACTTCTTAATATTGAATTCCATCTCCTATTTCCTATTCCATTCCCATACTTTGTTGAGATCACTTTGCAGCAATTCACAATCTTCTTCAGTGTTCACTTTTTTCAACAGTTTTGCATCATCTGCAAAGAAGCTCATATAACTTTCAATTCCTTTATCCATATCATTGATATATAGCAAACATTATTGGGGCCAAAACTGTTCCTTGTGGAACTCCACTAATTACTTCATCCCAATTAGAATGTTTGTCTCTTATCACCACTCTCATTTCTCTTTCATGCAAGAAGTCTTCCATCCACTTCAGTAGTTTTCCCTGTATTCCTCCTGCAGTTTCTAATTCCTTTACCAATTTCTTATGTGGCACCTTATCAAAAGCTTTTTTTAGGTCTAGAAATGCACAATCAGCCCATCCATCTCTTTCTTGTATTATATCTATTAGTCTTGAATACAAACACATCAAGTTTATGACACATGATCATCCTTGTATAAATCCAAACTGCCTTGGATTTAGTACATTTTTTTTTCCAAGTGCCTTACCCATCTACTTTTGATAATTCTTCCACAAATTTCTCTTTGTCTGACTCTGTTCTGTTCTCGTTTTTTTTCCTTAGCTTTGATTCTTTTTGTTTTCTCTTCCTGTCTTTCCTCTTCATTCGTCTCTCTTTTTATCCATACCTGTTTATACTGATCACTTTTTGCTAGTTACCCTATTTTTGATAAGACATTCTCTGCTGTCATTTGTGACCTGAATTTAGCCTTAATTGGTCTGGTCTTGTCTATATTTCCCTAGCCTATAAATTTCTTCAATTTCTTTCTCCCTATTTCTTGTTCACCTTCTTGAAATATTTTAATACCTTGTTTACTTTTTCCTTCTCATCCTTTACACTTGTAGTCCTATTTGGATTATGTTTCTCTTCCATTCCTAATATAATTATACATTTCTTTTTATCTGCTAAGTCTCTTACTATATTCTCCTTCTCTCTCATCACTTTAATAACTGTGTCCTTAGTGTGTTCCTTCATCTGTTGTTTCACTATATCTCTAAATTTAATTTTGTTATCCTCCTGGACTTTTTTCCAACCACTTACCTCTTTTGCTATGGACTCTTTATTCTCTTTATTATTCCTCTTTAATTCCTCATTCTCATCCTTTACTTCTCTTAACTGTCTTTTTAATTCTTCTATTTCTTTAGTTAGGTTTTGATTCTCCTTCTTTAGTTCTTCCAATTTATCAACTCTTTGTGTAATTAGTGCGAGTTGGCTAAACCTAACCTACCATGCTTCATTCATTTTTGTTAGGTTTTCCTCTAGACTTGCTAAACCTAACCTCCCATTTTTGTTAGTTTTTCCCCTAAATTTGCTAATCATGGGAGGTTGTCATCTCCTCCCTCATTAAATTCATAGAAATATTTATCTCCACTTTCTATTGAGCTGCTCTTATCTATATTTCTACTCTTAATTCCTTTACTTATTTGTTCGACATCAGCTGTGTCATCTGCACATCTTTTATTATTTACACCTGTTTGGACGTTTGAGGCTTGTTCATCCTCTTCCTCATTTCCTTCCATTTTCTTCAATAATGCCTCCCCCTTTATTTTTTTTATTTTTTTTTTTTACCTACCCACTACACCACAAGCTTTCCCCTTTCCTATTAATACAACAAAGGTACTCCCTTGTTGCTGAAATCCATGAAAATTGCATTTTTTCTGGAGTTCCAATCTCCGTCGTCAATCCGACGATGTGTGTATTTACCTAGTTGAATTTTACGGGACAAGAACTATGCTCATAGTGACCCATTTTCATATCTCTCCACATCCAATTTATTCTTAAAATCTTGTATAGTTTTGGCACTCACTGTTTCTCTATTTAGTTTGTTACAGACATCAATCACTCTATGTGGGAAGCTATTCTTTTTCAAATCTCTTCTGTAACTGTCCCTCTTTAGCTTCTTTTCATGTCCTCTTGTTTCTCGTCTGTCCCATTTTACCTGCCCACTACACCACAAGCTTTCCCTTTTCCTAATACAACACAGGTACTCCCTCATTGCTGAAATCCATGAAAATTGCGTTTTTTCTGGAGTTCCAATCTCCGTCATCAATCCAACGATGTGTGTATTTACCTAGATGTATTTTATGGGACAAGAACTATGCTCATATTGATCCATTTTCATATCTCTCTGCATCCAGTTTATTCTTAAAATCTTGTATAGTTTTGGTACTCACTGTTTCTCCATTTAGTTTGTTACAGACATCAATCACTCTATGTGGGGAGCTATTCTTTTTCAAATCTCTTCTGTAACTCTCCTTCTTTAGCTTCTTTTCTTGTCCTCTTGTTTCTCTTCTGTCCCATTTTAACCTCTTCCATACGGTGCCGCCTACGTAGGCGGCATGAGGAGCAAGTGGATACGCGAGGCTGCCATATTGGCGTCTTGATTATATTTATTGTAGTTGTCCCTGCATAACTGACATACTCTCTAAACTGGCTTCATCACATTTTCTATGGTTATCAAAATTCACGGGTGAAAGAGAGAACGATCGATATAAGCGGTGACTATTTTTTATGATGCGAGTATTATGACGCAACATCGTACGTCTGGCAGCTAATGCTGCCCGCGAGATTTTGGCCCGGAGTGAAGTGGTTAATAAGTTGTCTCAATCAAGAATTTCCATCCCTTTCATAATTCTGTAAATGGTCAACAAATCACCTCTTTCTTTTCTCTATTCCAGTGTTGATAGATGTAATTTTTCTAATCTTTGTTCACGTATTTACCTAGTTGTATTCACCTAGTTGTACTTTGCGGGAGGAGAGCTATGCTCATAGTGACCCGCAGTTGCATCTTTCTGCATCCACTTCTTTCTTAAAATCATGTATAGTTTTAGCACTCACTGTTTCCTCTTTCAGTTTGTTCCATGTATCTATTACTCTGTGTGGAAAGATTTTTTTTTTTTAGATCTCTTCTGTAATTGTCTTTCTTAAGTTTCTTCTTGTGTCCTCTTGTATTTTTTCTGTCCCATTTTAGTAGGTCATCCCTATCAAGAATTTCCATCCCTTTCATAATTCTATAGATCGTTATCAAATCACCTCTTTCTCTTCTTTGTTCTAGGGTTAAGTTTAGTTTATCCAATCTTTGTTCGTATGTCATCTTGCAAAGTGTTGGTGCCATCTTTGTCATTGCTCTTTGAATTCTTTCCATTTTTTTTTTTTTTTTTTTTTTTCTTTTTTTTTTTTTTTGTATTACCAGTGTAACTAGCATCTTCTTTATCTTTTCCTCATCCATGTAGTCAAAGGCCAATTTCATTGATCTTAATAAGTTGTAAGTTTCTCCAACTATTTTGTTAACATGTTTGTCTGGTGTCATGTCGTTTAGATAATTACTCCTAAGGTCCCTCTCTGAGTTTACTTTTATAACTTCCTCTCTACCAACTTTATATTGACCCATTATTCTATTTTTACTTTTTCCAAATTCCATTATACATTTCTTAATGTTGAAATTCACTTCATTCTTTTTACTCCATTTCCAGACTTTGTCCAGGTCTTCTTGAAAAGATTTGCAATCTTCTTCTGTACTTACTCTCTTCAATAGTTTCACATCATCTGCAAAGAAGTTCATATAACATTCCACACCTTCATCCATGTGATTTATATAAACAGCAAACATTATTGGAGCCAATACAGAGCCTTGGAGGACTCCACTTATCATACCTACCCAATTTGAGTTCTTTTTTCTAAGTACCACCCTCATTTTTCTTCTGTTCAAGTGTGATGGAAGGATGCCACCTTGGGAATAGGACAGTAGGATGGGCACCCCATTTTATATCATGTGGTTTGAATACCCTGGTCCTTAAATCTACCTCAATTCATATGAATGGCTTCTTATAGCTGCCTTTAAGCACAGCAGTGGCTACACCCCAGGTAGTGTCATTGCCCTGCCAGTTGAACTACATGTGGATAGCCTATCTGGAGGTTTCCAGATGGGGATGGAGGCCACACTCATCCATCCTCATGTGTGTCCCCCCAGCCACAGGTTAAATGGCAGTCTGGGGTGGCTATGGTGTCTTAACAAGGCTTCTCAGTAGTGCAATGAAGGAGGCATCTTTATAGGGCAGTTCCTTTAACCCCTTAGCAGGTTCGACCTGCCCCTGTAGCCACTCGCAGCTGGCTGTTATCATGACATCTATCTTGCTATTGGGATCAACTATGGGAGATCAAGATGGTGGTATTAAGGACTTTGCACCCTTCTTATCACTATATTCTCTTCATTGCACAGGTTTTCTCTCTCCTTTACCCCCATCATCTTTACTATCATCATAGCCCAACCAGAAGTCTGGTGGCAGCAGTTGGCTGGCAATGGGGGCAGGTCCTAGGTGGTACTGGAAGCCCATAGGCACTGCACGCATGGTGCATGTAGGCATGATGGTTATCTGGAGCCAAGTTGATAGATCTTCCCTGCATCTCATCAACTGCTCTGGGTCAGAAGCAATGCAGCAGGACACAGAACATCCACAGCAAGACTGTTTCATTTAATCGATGACCCCCCTCTCTATCCCATCATGCAGAAAAAAAGATGGGAGGAAATCCATTTCAGCTGCATCAAAATATCATTCACACATAATCCCTAACCCCCTCTCCAATCCCCCACACATTTCCTTCCATGCATCAGAGCATCATCCATACACAATCATTCTCTATTGACCCTTATCTTCTGTCTTCTCCCTTCCTTCCTTAACAGACATTCCCCTCTCTCCCAATGCCCCTTTTACCTCATCCATCCAACTCATCCTTGGTCACCCCCTCATGTTCATTCCATCCACCTCTGCTTTCCACACCTCTTTTACTAATATTTTTTCACTCATTCTTTCCATGTGTCCAAACCATCCCAATACTCTTCCACCAACCCTATCTCCCAACTCCTTTTCCAGCCCCCTCTCCTTCTCACCTTGTTTTTCATTCTATCCAGCCTAGTAACCCCTATCATACTTCTCAGGCATTTCATCTCAAACACATTTAAACTCTTTCTTCCTCTCTTGTTTCATGTTCCTGCCCCATACAGTGCTGTCAGCACATTCACCCCTTCATACAATCTCTTCTTAACATACATTCCCAAATGTCTATCTCTCATTACACTTTTTAATACAACAAGGCATTTACTTGCTTTTCTCAATCTACATTCTACCTCCACCTCCACTCCTTTTTTGCCACATTCACCCCTAAGTATCTAAAGCTATCCACTTCCTCCCTTAATACTCACATCCAATTTGCTGCCATCCTCTCCCCTTGTACATCTCATAACCTTACTTTTACCCACATTTATCTTTAACTTCTTTCTTTCACACACCTTCCCAAAACCCATTACTAACTTCCTTAATCCCTCCTCTGATTACATTATGTGCACAGTGTCATCAGCAAACAACAACTGGCTTATCTCCCATTTTTCTCCATTTTCTTTATCCATCTACAATACCTGGCCCATTACCCTTGCATTTACTTCTTGCACCACCCCATTCATGTATAAATTGAACAGCCATGGTGATATGACACATCTCTGGCAAAGTCCCACCTTTACCTCAAACCATTCACTCTCGCCATTTCTAATTGTAACACAGGCTCTACTACTCTTGTAAAAATTCTTGACTACTCTTAACAGCTTTCCTCCTATCTCATGTATCTGCCCTGTCATAAGCCTTTTCCAAACCCATAAAGGCACAAAAAACATCTTTACATTTTCCTAAAGCTTTCTCACACATTTGCTTTACCACAAAAATCTGATCCAATCAGCCCCTACCTGTCCTAAACCTACAATATTCCTCACTAATTACTCCCTCTGTTCCTCTCCTAATCCTTTCAATCAAAACCCTCCCATATGCCTTCCCAACTACACTCAACAAACTTATCCCTATGAAACTACTAGTCACACTAGTCCCCTTTTCCCTTGTAAACCAGAACTACTGTAAACAGTTACTTCTCCAGTGCTCTAGCACTTTACCTTCTTTCAGACAAACATTAAACCTCATCAGCCAGTCCACCAGCAATGTACCTCCCATTTTTAGACACTCTGCATGGCACCCATCTAACTCAAATAAGAAATTCCTTCATGGAATATGGGAAGTAAGATTGAAGCAATGAATCTAATGATTATAATCAGGGGTGATAATTATAATCACTGCCTGAAGTTTCAGTGACTGGAAACCTGCAACCCCACAATGGCAGACAACAGTCCCCAGGCCCTAACTTAGATCTGTCTGGGAAGAAACTTTGGACCGCTGTCTGTGTTGTGTTGGTACGAGTTTCTACACCACTGGTTTTCAATAGTATGAGAGGAGTAGTCACCAGTTGCCAGCTCTCCTTATGTGAAAAGGTAGAGGAAATACTCATTCATTTGAAATTGACAAAGACATCTTGGGTTCAATCACTTAGTGTCAGCACCCTAGGCCAGTGGTCAGCAACCCTTATAGCTAGAAGAGCCATTTTTTTTAAAGTTATATAACAGGGGTGGCCAAACTGCGGCTCATGAGTCACATGCAGTTCTTTGACTTTTAATATGCAGCTCATGGAAATGTGTTTGCTGAACTCCTTTTTCATCACAGTTAACATAAAAGGTAAAAAAAGACAAATTTCAAGTTTTATAATTCATAATCAGTTTTGCTCATGTCTTGTGGCTCTCAAACATCAGAACTTCATTGAATGTGGCTCTTACATTAAGCAAGTTTGGCCACCCCTGTTATATAAGAATGTTGTGTTATTGGAACTGCTATTCTATCTATATATCAAGAGCTTTTTCCCTTTTATAAGAGAGGTAACCAAGTCAAAGCCACATACCTATGCCCACCCATTCCACTCCCATCCACCACCTTCTCCCCTTCACATTTTAGCTTTTCATGGATAATGGACCATCCCTATATCCCACTCACTGCCCTGGGTCAAAAGCAATGTAGCAAGAGACAGTACATCCACTAAAAGGCCTCTTCACTTAATCATGCAGAATAGAAGACAGAAAGAAATCCCTTCAGGCAGCGTCAAAATATCATTCACGCATGAGGAAATTGAATATTAAAAGAATGTATAGATGAACTAACGGAAAAAATATATAAGATAATTGATTACTCACTCAAAGAAGGAAAGGTACCACAAGATTTGAAAAATGCAAAAACTGTACCAATATATAAAAAGGGGACAAGGAAATACCAACTAACTATAGACTGGTCTCCCTTACAATAGCAAAAATATGTGAAAAAGTTATCAAAAATAGATGGATTAAACATTTGGAAGAAAATAATATACTGAATCCAAAACAACTTGGATTTAGACACGGAAGATCATGTGCCACTAACTTGATTTGCTTTTACTCAAGGCTAATAGAAATAATGCAAGAAAGGGACAGACAGGCAGATTGTACTTTCCTAGATATACAAAAAACATTTGATAATGTACCACACAAAAAACTACTATGAAAAATTGAAACAATAGATGGTGTACAAGGAAAGTTATTGGAATGGATGGAAGATTTCTTGAAAGGGAGAAAAATGAGGGTGGTACTTAGAGACAAAAACTCGATCTAGGAAGAAATGAGAAGTGGAGTCCCATAAGGTTCGGTATTGGCTCCAATAATGTTTACCATATACATAAATGACATGGATCAAGGTGTGGAATAATATGTGAACTTCTTTGCAAATGATGCAAAACTACTAAGGAAAGTAAGTACAGAGGAAGATTGTGAATCACTACAGAAAGTCCTTGATAAAGTCTGGGAATGGAGTCAAAAGTGGGAAGTGAACTTCAACATCAAGAAATGTAGTATAATGGAATTTGGAAAAAGTAAAAATAGAATATCAAGGCAATTTAAAATTGGTACAAAGGAAGTTAAAAAAGTTAGCTCAGAAAGGGACTCAGGAGTAACTATCAGCAAAGACATGTCACCAGACAAGCATATCAACAAAATAGTTGGAGAAACCTTCAATTTACTAAGATCAATGAAATTGGCCTTTAACTACTTGGATGAGAAAATACATACATACATACATATACCAAGGCTTTTTCCCCCTTCCAAGGGAGGTAGCCAAAAAGGGAAAGGCATAAAAACACTCCCACCCATTTCATCCCTAAATACACTCCACACCCCTCCCACCCTCCCTCTCATCTGAGCACCTCCTGGATGACGGGTCATCCCTGCACCCTGCCCACCGCCCTGGGTCAGAAGCAGTGTCGCAAGACACAGCACATCCACAGCAAGGCCGCTTCATTTAATCGGCGACCCCCCTCTCCATCCCCCCCTGCATATAAGGAGAGGACAGGGAGAAATCCCCTCGGGCCGCGTCAAAATTCACTCACGCATACTACCCCACCCCCCGCCCATTCCTCCTCTTGCAATCACAACATCATCCATATACAACCATTCTCCACTCACCTCTGTCTTCCGTCCTCTCCCTTCCTTCCTCAACAGACATTCCCCTCTTCCCCAAAGCCCCCTTCACCCCATCCATCCACCTCATCCTAAGACGTCCCCTCATGTTCACTCCCTCCACATCTGCCTTCCATACCTCTTTTACTAGTCTTTCTTCACTCATTCTTTCCATCTGTCCAAACCATCCTAATATTCTTTCATCAACCCTATCTCCCAAATCCTTTTTCACCCCTGTTCTCCTCCTCACCTCCTCATTTCTCACTCTATCCAGCCTAGTAACCCCCACCATACTTCTCAGACACCTCATCTCAAACACATTCAAACTCCTTCTCTCTTCTTCTCTTATGTTCCACGTTTCTGCCCCATACAGTGCTGTTGGCACAATCACTCCTTCATACAGTCTCCTCTTCGCATCCATTCCCAAATGTCTATTCCTCATTACACTCTTTAATCCACCAAGGCATTTACTCGTTTCTCTCAATCTACATTCTACCTCCACCTTCACTCCACACTGATTATACCAATATTGGGGTATGCTATGACACTATGGACACCCAGTACTAAAAAGAATATAAAGAAATTAGAAAGAATCTAAAGAACAATGACAAAGATGGCACCAACACTCTCTAAATTGACATACGAACAAAGATTGTCCAAACTGGAACTACCAACCCTGAAACAAAGAAGAGAAAGAGGAGATCTACTGACTACAGAATTATGAAAGGGATGGAAATCATCGACAGAGATGATTTATTAAAGTGGGATAAAAGAAAAACAAGAGGACATGAAAAGAAACTCAAAAGGATAGTTATAGAGGAGATCTGAAAAAGAATAGTTTCCCACACAGAGTGGTGGATATCTGGAACAAATTAGATAAGGCAACAGTGTGTGCAAAAACTATGCAAGAATCTAAGAACAAATTTGATGCTGAAAGACAGAAAGACATGTCACTACGAGCATTGCTTTCTTCCCATATAATACAACTAGGTAAAAATAACGCCCCATCTCCCATCCCTCCCTTCCTTGCATAACAGTATCATCTATACATAGTCACTCTCTACTCATCCCTATCTCCTGCTTTCACCCTTCCTTGCTCAACAGATATTCCTCCTTCACCCCATCCATCCTTCTTGTCCTTAGTCATCCCCTCAAGTTCACTCCCTCCAACTCTGCCTTCCACACTTCTTGTACTAACTTTTCATTACTCATTCTTTACATGTGTCCAAAACATCCCAATAACTTTTCATCAGCCCTATCTGCCATTTCTTCTTCCACTCCCACTCTCCTCCTCACCTCCTCATTTCTCACTCTATCCAACCTAGTAACCCCTACCATACTTCTCAGACATTTCATCTCAAACACATTTAAATTTTCCTCTCTGTCTCTCTTAAATTCCAAGTCTTTACCTCTTACAATTCTGTCAGCACAATCACCCCTACATACAATCTCCTTTTTGCATCCTTTCCCAGGTGCCTATTTCTCATAACACTTTTTAATCCCACATGGTATTTACTTGTTCTTCTCAATCTACAACTTATTTCCACCTCCACAGAAAGAAATAAGACCAAATAAAAAACCTAGATGTTAGGAAATCGCATGGACTGGATGGAATTGCAAATTGGATACTGAGAGAGTGTATAGACGAACTGAAAAAGTGGCCTTCTACTACATGGATGAAGAAATGATAAAGAAAGTAGTGGTTGCACTAATAAGACCTAAACTAGAACATGCTGCAACACTATGGGCACCTCGCACAAAAAAAAACATAAGAAAATTAGAAAGAATTCAAATAGCAGCAACAAAAATGGCACCTACACTATCAAATTTGACATACGAACAAAGATTGGAGAAATTACATCTATCAACACTGGAAAAGAGAAGAGAAAGAGGTGATTTGTTGACCATTTATAGAATTATGAAAGGGATGGAAATTCTTGATAGAGACAAATAAATGGGACAGAAGAGAAACAAGAGGACACGAAAAGAAGCTAAAGAAGGACAGTTACAGAAGAGATTTGAAAAAGAATAGCTTCCCACATAGAGTGATTGACATCTGGAACAAACTAAACGGAGAAACAGTGAGTGCCAAAACTTTAAGAATAAACTGGATGCATAGAGATACAAAAACAGGTCACTACAAGCATAGCTCTCGTCCCATTAAATACAACTAGGTAAATATAACTAGGTAAATACATGTGTCCCCAAACACCTAAAGCTATCCAGAGAGCAACCACAAAAATGGCTCCAGCACTTTCAAACCTGTCATATGAGAAGAGGCTGGCTAAAATTAAATTACTGACTGTGGAACAAAGAAGAGAGAGGCGACCTACTGACCATCTACAGAATCATGAAAGGCACAGAAGTCCTTGATAGAGAGGACTTAATAAATTGGGACAAGAGAAACACAAAATATGAATAAAAATTAAAAAAGAAGAGTTATAGATGAGACCTGAAAAATGTTTTCCATAGAGTGGGAGACATCTGGAACAAACTAGACAAAACAATAGTGTGTGCAAAAACCATAAATGAATTTAAGAGCAAGCTAGACACTGCGAGATACAAAGACGGGACACCACAAGCATAGCTCCCCTTCCCGTAGGATACAACCAGGTAAATACTTCCTCCAGCCTCTCTCCTTTTAAACTTACTTCCGATAACTGCCATCCTCTACCCTTGTACAATCTCTTCTTTCCATCCACTCCCAGGTGCCTATTTTTCATAAAACTTTTTAATCCCACAAAGGCATTTACTTGCTTTTCTCAATCTACAGTTTACCTTCACTCCTCCATTTTCTGCCATACGTGTCCCCAAACACTTAACACTATCCATTTCCTCAAGCCTCTCTCCTTTTTGAGTTCCAATCAATTCCATCTTCTACACTTGTACATCTCATGACCTTGCTTTTATCCACATTTACCTTCAACTTTCTCTTTTCACATAACTTCCCAAACTCTGTTGCTAACTCCTTTAATCCCTTCTGTGACCCTGCCACAAGTGCAGTGTTGTCAGCAAACAGCAACTAGTTCACCTCCCACTTTTCTCCATCTTTTTAACTATCTCCACTCCCCTGCCCATTACCCCCACCTTTACCTCCCACACCACCCAATCCATGTACACACTGAACAGCAATGGCAACATGACACATCCCTGATGCAGTCTTACCTTTACCTCAAACCACTCACTCTCTCCATTTCCCATTCTAACACAGGCTCTACTACTCTCATAAAAATTCTTGACTGCTCTTAACAGCTTTTCCCTAATCCCATATATCTGTAAAGATTGAAAGAATTCTGGACATTCATGTTTTCATGGGAGAGAATGGGGGAAGTATCAGATAATGTTTTGTTAGAAGGGAAACTGAGAGTGTAGGAAAAGTGGAGGAGGAGGAAAAGGGAGGTAGGGAAATGCTGAGAGTAAACAAATTGAATAAGAAAGAATACCAGGAGAAACTGAAAGAAGTGTGGGAGGTGGTGAGGGGTAAAAAGGAAGCAGGAATAGAAGAATGGGTACCTTTTAAGTACAAAGTGACAAAGCATGCAAAGATGGTATGTGGGATGAGGAAAATGGAAGGGGACAGGAGGAAAGTTACTGAATAGTGGGATGAGGAGATGAAGATGGTGGTGGAAGAGAAGAAGCAAGCATATGAGGATTGGTTGCTAGGTAGATCTAGGGAGGCATAGGAGAGGTACCAGAAGAGAGAACTAAAATGTCAGGCGAGTGAGGCCAGGAGGGCAGATGTAAACTGGGGAATTGGTTTGACAGAAAATTTTGAAAAGAAGAAAAAGTGTTTTGGTGGAAAGAAGTGAAGAGAGTAAGAGGGGATGAGTCAGCTAGAGAGGAAAAGGTAAAAGGTGTAGAATGTTATTGGAAGTGACAGCAGTATGGAGAAAATGAGTGGAGTACTTTAGAGAACTGTTGAATGTTGAGGAGGTTAGGGGCTAACTGACTGTGGCAGTGGAAAATCCTAGGAAAATGACAGTGATGGAAGAGGAAAACAACAGAGCTATAGAAAAAGATGAGGTACAAAGAGCATTTGAAGTGATGAAAGCTGGTAAGACACCTGGAGTGGATGAGTGTCATGAAGGATGTCTGACAAAGGGAGGAATGATTATAAAGCAGCATTTCCCAACCTGGGGTGCTAGCACCCCTGTGGGTGCTGAAATAAATCATTGAGGTGCTGGTAAATAATATTAGTTAGGGGGTGCTAGACTGATTAAACCTGACTACCAGGGGTGCTAGGGTCAGAAAAGTTTGGGAAATACTGGTTATAAAGGATTAGCTAGTGAAGGTGTTCAATATGTGGTTATGGGAGAGGAATGCATGGGATAACTGGAGAAATACTTGTACGGTTCTGCTTTATAAAGGAAAAGGGACAAATGTAAATGTAATCATTTATGAGAGATCACTTTGTTGAGTGTATATGGAAAGGCATATGGGAGGCTGTTTAGAAAAGGTATAGGGTGTGTGGATCAAATTTTTGCAGTAAGGCAGATATGTGAGAACTTTTTTGGCAAAAAGTAAGGATTTTTTTTTTTTTTTTTTTTTTTAATGGATATGGAGAAGACTTATGACTATGTCACCTAATAATACCCTCTCAATTACCCTCCCACCAACCATCCTGGCCCAATGTGTTAACTATCATTTCCTTTTCACTGCACATTCCCACCATCTTTATGCTATTGTTCTTGTCATGCTATACCTCCCCACTATTCCATCTACTGGCTCATCTCCTACTCAAGCATTAAAATCCCCTAATACTAGTACAATCACATTCCTCCCACAAATGTCCATACATTCATTTAAATCACTCCAGAACACACCTCTCTTTTCTCTCTTCCAAGGCCATATCCACTCACAAATTACTGAATCCCCCATCCCACTCTCACTTTTGTCCACATTCCTCAATGACATTTCTCTGGTTCACTGCACAATTATGAATCAGTGCTACACCTCCATTCTGCCTCTTGCCACTCCTGACACCCTACCTAAAATACTTTTAATTTCAAACTCGCCTTTCTCTTTCAGTTTCATTTCACTCAGTACTAACACAACCAATTTTCTTCTCATAAGTATACTATTATTCTTTTCCCTCTTACTCTCGTCTGTATCATATCAATGCACTTTCAATGACCCAATTAATAGGGTTCTGATTGGAGTCCTCCCAGATATTCTTATTCCCTGAATTATAAAAAAAAATAAAGAGGAGGATCCCTAGTCTCCTCAATCCATCTTAATTAGTCGCCCTCTACAAAGTATATGGGAGTACAGTGGTGGCCTTCTTCTTTGTCTTACCAAAAGGAGACCACAAAAGGAAGAGGTGGAAACTTAGAAGTGCTAAAGTAAAGGTTAAAAAGGAAGCAGAAATGAGGGAGAGCAATATAAAAAAAGCATTTCATCATTTCTTACTGAGCAGAGATTTTTCT
Organism: Oratosquilla oratoria; assembly: GCF_046742065.1. Classification (NCBI taxonomy): domain Eukaryota; kingdom Metazoa; phylum Arthropoda; class Malacostraca; order Stomatopoda; family Squillidae; genus Oratosquilla; species Oratosquilla oratoria. Next base: position 32,678,200 of record NC_134777.1, on the reverse strand, counting down.
CTAATACAAAGCATGGGGTGGTGCAAGAGGTAAACACAAGAGTAATGGGTCAGGGATTGAAGATGGTTAAAGAAAATGGAGAAAAGTGGGAGATAAGTCAGTTGTTGTTTGCTGATGACACTGCGCTTGTGGCAGGATCAGAGCAGGGATTAAGGAAGTTAGTGACAGAGTTTGGGAAGGTGTATGAAAGAAAGAAGTTGAAGATAAATGTGGGTAAATGTAAGATGATGAGATGTACAAGGGGAGAATGTGGCAGCAAATTGGAAATGAGTATTAAGGGAAAGAGACTGGAGGAAAGGAATAGTTTTAGGTACTTGGGTGTGAATGTGGCAGGAAAGGAAGAAGTAGAGGTGGAGGTAGAATGCAGATTGAGAGAAGCAAGTAAATGCCTTGGGGGATTAAAAAGTGTATTGAGAAATAGACATTTGGGAATGGATCCTAAGAGGAGATTGTATAAAGGAGTGATTGGAGATGGTTAAAGAAATTGGAGGAATGGATCCTAAGAGGAGATTGTATAAAGGAGTGATTGGAGATGGTTAAAGAAATTGGAGAAAAAGTGGGAGATAAGCCAGTTGTTGTTTGTTGATGACACTTCGCTTGTGGCAGGATCAGAGGAGGGATTAAGGAAGTTAGTGACAGAGTTTGGGAAGGTGTGTGAAAGGAGGAAGTTGAAGATAAATGTGGGTAAAAGTAACGTGGTGAGATGCACAAGGGGAGAATGTGGCAGCAAATTAGAAATGTGTATTAACGGTGAGAGACTGGAGGAAGTGGATAGTTTTATGTACTTGGGTGCAAATGTGGCAGGAAAGGGAGGATTGGAGGTAGAATGTAGATTAAGAGAAGCAAGTAAATGCATTGAGGGATTAAAAAGTGTATTGAGAAATAGACATTTGGGAATGGATCCTAAGAGGAGATTGCATGGAGTGATTGTGCCAACAGTACTGTATGGGGCAGAAACACGGAACATAAGAGAGGAAGAGAGGAGGAGTTTGAATGTGTTTGAGATGAGGTGGCTGGATAGAGTCAGAAATGAGGAGGTGAGGAGGACAGTAGGGGTGGAAAGGGAGTTAGGAGACAGGGTTGATGAAAGAGTATTAGGATGGTTTGGATACATGGAAAGAATGAGTGAAGAGTAGTAAAAGAGGTGTGGAAGGCAGAGGTTGAAGGAGTGAACATAAGGGGGTGACCTAGGATGAGATGGATTGGTGGGGTAAAAGGGGCATTGGGAAAGAGGGGAATGTCTGTTGAGGAGGGGAGAAGACAGAAGACACGGATGAATGGAGAATGGTTGTGTATAGATGATGCTGTGATGCATAGAAGGGAATGGGTCGGGGATGGGGGGGTTAGGGAGTATGTGTGAATGATATTTTGACGCAGCCTGAAGGGATTTCTCCCCATCTCTTTTTCTGCATGAGGGGACAGGGAGGGGGGTCACTAGTTAAAGGTCAGATATCAACAGATATACCATTCACTAAAAATCATCGAAAAAGTACTTTTTAAAAGCATACAAATAAAAAATTTACCTATTACAGAAGAATTTATTCAGAAAATTCACTTTTAATTGCGCCTCGCATACCACTTTTCCGAAGTCTAGATATTCAGAATAACAATATTGTTTGTTTGGCAACTGTGACGTCACGAACACGGAATTCCCCGAACCTTTCCCGAAGCGCACGGGCGGAATGTTTCGAATAGCAGACGACGCAATGAAATGAAGAAAAAACTGTTTTTTGCCAAATTTGATAAGATGTAAATGGTGGAATTATATAGAATACTGTCAGTATGTTTTTTTATGTACATTAAACTGTAAATACAAAAAGTTATGGAAGTCTTGATATCTGACCTTTAAATGTCAGATATCAAGACTTCCATAACTTCCATAAGGGGGTCACAGATTTGACGAAGTGACCTTGCTGTCGATGTGCTGTCTTGCAACACTGCTTCTGACCCATGTAATGGTGACCTTTCTTGTATTTTTATGTATATTTTCCTGTTGTTTATTTATTAATATATATGTATAATTATTATATTTTTGTAATTGAACCATGCATTCGTGTATTGTTTACCAGCGAATTCGTGGCATAGCCAAGCGACACCAGTGTTTTGATAGCCGCGGAAGTGAGTGCACATCAGTGCTTGTATAAACACTATCATATTAAAATTGTGTGTTATTCAGCCACCCTAACATTTGGTGGCAGCGTTGGGATCCCCGAATGGTGGTGGCCGAGCTATGTAATGGTGACCTTTCTTGTATTTTTATGTATATTTTCCCGTTGTTTATTTATTAATATATATGTATAATTATTATATTTTTGTAATCGAACCATGCGTTCGTGTATTGTTTACCCGCGTGGCGTAGCCAAGCGACGCCAGTGTTTTGATAGCCGCGGAAGTGAGTGCACGTCAGTGCTTGTATAAACACTATAATATTAAAATTGTGTGTTATTCAGCCACCCTTACACCCAGGGTAGTAGGCAAGATGCAGGGATGACCTGTCATCCAGGAGGAGCCAAGATAAGAGGGAGGGAGGGGGTGGATGGGAGTGGAATATGTGGGGATGGAATGGGTAGCCTTTGTTTTTTGGCTACCTCCCTTGTAAGGAGGAAAAAGCCTTTGGTATATGTTTGTTATAATTATTGTAATATGTGTGTTCTATGTGAATGTACTTTTTACAATACAATACCATCAGGACCATATATTTTTCTTTTGTTTTTTATTGCCTTTTTTTCATGAATAGTGTGATGTATCAAAAGATGGTGCTGCTGATGCAAAACAATATTTGTTTATTTGTTTACATGACATGCTGATGATCATTTAAACTTTCAAGTACTGGTTATTTATGGATAAACTACATACATCCACAAAGAAATATCTTCACTCTCAGATCATAAAACATGCTCTTTAATATCAACTACCAAACTCCATACTCCATCAAACCCCCATAGACATCAGCCCCAATGAAAAGTCCTTCTCAAGAGAAATAAGATTCATACTCCCACTCCTGCATTTTGGTCAACATCCAGCACAAAGACCATATAAGCATAGAATTAACCTAGCTACAGAAACAAACAGAGCTACAGAAATAAGATACAACCATCACACAAAGGACAATGAACATCTCATCCTGCCCCACCCTACCTATACCCAAACAACACAATATTTCTTTATTAAGTGACTTATGGGACATTCTGGTCTACCAATTAACTGAGAGCTGTGGGTCACTTGCAAGAGTGACCTAGGGCAATAGATTCACTGATTCTTGCCAGTTTGATTTTGTCACTTATGAATGTATATGGATGTAAACTTTATTTTCCTTCTAGATCTATAGTGATCATTACTGGGAAATGACCTGAGAGGAGGTTATATATGATTTCCCATGTTTGTGTTTAAAGGGATGAGCACATTGTTATATCAGGGAGGTAGCAGAAAAAAGAAAATATCTAAAAGAATATGTAAGATAAGACTAGGCACAGAAAACACATCAGCCTTCTTCAACAAAGACAGAAAATACCATAAAATTATTATAGATGGCACATATACCAATGATCTTTTCCCCTTTATAAGGAAACCAAAGTCAAAGACATAAATCCACTCCCACCCATTTCATCCCCACATACTTCACTCCCATTCACCACCACTCCCTCTCTCTTTTCTTGGTTCCTCCTGGATGATGGGTCATCCCTGCATCTCACCCACTGCCCTGGGTCAGAAGTAATGTAACAAGATACAGCACATCCACAGCAAGGCAGCTTCATCTAATCAGCAACCCCCTCTCTCCGTCCGCTCATGTAGATAAAGAGAAGACAGAGAGAAATCCCTTCAGGCTGCACCAAAATATCATTCATTCATATTCCCTTTCCCCCATCCCCACCCACTTCTTTTCATTCATCACAGCATCATCTATACACAACCATTCTCCACTCGCCCCTATCTTCTGTCTTCTCCCTTCCTTCCTCAAAATATATCCCCCTCTTGCTTAACGCCCCTTTCACCCCATCCATCCATCTCATCCTTGGTTGCCCCCTCATGTTCACTCCCTCCACCTCTGCCTTCCACACTTCTATTACTAATCTTTCTTCACTCATTCTTTTCATGTGTCCAAACCATCCCAATAATCTTTCATCAATCCTATCTTCCAACTCCCTTTCCATCCCCACTTTCCTCCTCACCTCCTTGTTCACTCTATCCAGACTACCCCCACAATACTTCACAGGCATTTCATGTCAAACACATTTAAACTCTTTCTCTCTTCCTCCATTATGTTCTTTAATGTTTGTCATATATGTAAATGATATGGATGAGAGTAAATTGTTATATGAACTTCTTTGCTGACGATGCCAAATTACTCAAGAGAGTAAGAGCAGAAGAAGATTGCAGATCGCTATAAGAAGACCAGGACAAAATATGGGAATGGAGTCAGAGAAGTGAGATGAACTTCAACATTAAGAGATGTAGTATAATGGAATTTGGAAAAAGCAAAAATAGAGTATCGGGTCAATATAAAATTGGAAACAAGGAAGTCAAAAAAAGTTGATTCAGAAAGGGACCTGGGAGTGATCATCTCAAGTGACTTGACACCTAATAAACTTGTCAATAAATTATTTGGAGAGACTTTTAACTCATTAAGATCAATGAAAGTGGCCTTCGACTACATGGATGAGGAGATGGTTAAAAAAATAGTGGTTACACTAATAAGACCTAAACTAGAATAGGCTCCAACACTATGGGCACCTAGCACAAAGAAGAACATAAGAAAATTTGAAAGAATCCAAAGAGCAGTGACAAAAATGGCACCTACACTATCAAATCTGACATACAAACAAAGATTGGAGAAATTACATCTATCAACACTGGAACAGAGAAGAGAAAGAGGTGATTTGTTGACCATTTACAGAATTATGAAAGGGATAGAAATTCTCGATAGAGACGACTTATTAAAATGGGACAGAAGAGAAACAAGAGTACACGAAAAGAAGCTAAAGTAGGACATTTACAGAAGAGACCTGAAAACGAATAGCTTTCCACATAGAGTGATTGATGTCTGGAACAAAATAAATAGAGAAACAGTGAGTGCCAAAACTATACACGATTTTAAGATTAAACTGGATGTGGAGAGATACGAAAAAAGGTCACTACGAGCATAGCTCTTGTCCCATAAAATACAACTAGGTAAATACAACTAGATAAATACAATCTATTCTTAGCATCCATTCTCAAATATCTACTTCGCATTACATTTTTTAATCCCCTAAGGCATTTACTCGTTTCACTCAATCTACATTCTACCTCCACCTCCACTCCTCCCTTTTCCACATAGAGAGATACTAAACAAAAATTGTATCAAAATATGCAAAAAGAATTACTCTACCATGAAAAATAATAAAATCTAAAATTGGAAATTCACACTTCAGGTAACAAACTGAACAGTGGTAAAAAAAAAATCACTCCCCAGTAGAATGCCTTATATGAATATGCAATACACTAAATAATCTTTTATAAAGTATAGTATAAAGTATATTTATTACTCAAATTTTACTACAAACATGTTTATTAAGGCATTATCATTAACATTATTACTATTATCATTAGTAGCAGTAGTAGTAATAGTAGTAGTAGTAGTAGTAGTAGTAGTATTTTCATGATTTTTTGGCTAACCTCTCCACCATGTGGCTACAGGTCATATACATTCCAAGGTACTTTATTTCTAGAAAATATAAAAATAAACACCTTCCACTTTGAACACCCATTAGCTCTATGATTTCTTTTCCTCATCAAAGTCATAAATAATCTTACCTGAAAAATATCTGACATACTGAGATGGATATGAACCTAAACTTCCTAAATCCTACTTAATAATCTAAAAATTGTCAACCACTGCATCAGGCAATCTTACCTTCTTTTTCAACTCGACTGATATAGCATTGGCCTCCTTGAGGAAGATGGCGTTGCCCCAAAGATCATCCCTTAATGATGTGAATTGATGGTACTTCCACTTCTTGAAGGCCCAAGCAGCAAGGGCGTACTCCCGCTCCGTCCAGTTGCACTCTGCGTCAAACAAGGGGTTTACTGAAACCACAACACAGTATAATTAACAACTTGCCCTTACCGCACCTCAGCTATACAAGCCTGCACAATATGTGTGGCCTGACTCATTGGCACACACTTAGTCTTCGAGGCTTGATGATTACGGTAGGTACAAGTTTAACAAAAGAAGCTTGCAGGATATAAGGTAACACCATTACACCATTACATACTGGAATACACAAGACTTAAAAATCTGCACCGAGCTGCTTTCCAGTAATAATTTACAAAGGAACAAGAATGAAAGAACACAAAATAACCAATAATACCACACTGCTTTCACACTGATAGGGATACAAAATATTCTGTTCCTGAATTAAAGAAAATGGCAAAAATAATTATGGTAAAAAATATATATATATAGCTTACATGCCATATCTCATACTGCACCAATAGTTAGGAGAATGTATAAATATTTACATAGATATGATAAACTATAATCATGGGAGGAAATTTAATGAATCAGAAAAATCTACAAGGTATTAAACTGAATACAATTATACTCAAAGAACCAGTTCTTGTACAAACAATTGGTGCAACTTATAGAACATAAACAACAAATAAAAATAAAAGTCCATGGAAACTTTGGGTTGGCATAAAGGCTACCACATGTTCTGAAAACGGTGCAGATAATAAATAAAATTTCTTCAAATGAGCAAGAAAATTGTGATTGTATACAATTATCGAAGACATTTGATAACTTACTGCTGGCTGAGCCACTCCCTTCATAAGGAGAAAAGGGCTTTGGTAAACTGTGTATACACTGCTGGATGTAACATCCCTTGGAAATTAGCTATCACCACTCTTCATACTTTAAGACTAAACAAAAATTTTCCTCTTACTTGCTGTTAATGTCTATTCCTGGGACTAATCTTGGGTACCTGAGTGTAGAGGTCCTGCAAGATGGATAATAAAGCTGCCCATTTTCAAAACCTATCACCCCCCTTACCTCCATTAGGAGATGCAGCCTTGAGAGGCTAACACTTGGTTTCCCAATTGGGCCCAAGACCTCTCTTTTTATCCTCAACTGTATTTCTTACATCTTTTCACACACTGACAACTGGCAACTGCTCCCCTTCTGCCATAATTTTCAGCAGGTGATATAAAATCAGTCCCACACTAATAGGCCTACAACACAGACAACTGCCCTAAAGTTCTTCCCAGAAAGATCTGTGGGAGGGCCCATGGGCAGTTCCCAGTTACTGTGGGACTGTGAGATTTCCACTTAGAGAGACTCAAGACAATATTTATCATTGATGATGTCTGTTCTTTAAAGTGTTCTTTCACTTTGTACTTCCACCTATAATTGTTTATATAAATCTCCATTCAAGCCACTTTCTACAATGGCATGTAAAATCTCACATGTATCATTATAAACAGGCTAAAAGCATTACACCAGTTCCCTAATAGGAAATGTATCTTTGAGTGATCCCAAAGATGTGCAATAAAAGGCACTAACCAATGGATTAGTGAAACTAACCCCATCTTATGTGTGCATTGACAAGAGATCTCTTGATTAAAGATAGGAAGACTTTAAGAGGGCATGGGAATGAATTAAGAAAGACCACATGTCTAAAGGATGTGAAGAAATACAGTTTTCCATACAGATGCATAAATACTTGGAATAGCTTAGAAGGTGATATGGCCTAAGCTGGTACAATACATGAATTCAAATCTAGATATGATAGTTGGGAATCAATTATATAGATTAAGTTGGAACTGTAGGCCAGGTATGATAAAGTTGAAGCATAGGAGATGGGACCCAATAAGCATTGCTTCTTTCCTATATATACAGGGCCCTCACATGGGGGGGGGGGATATGCCCTGGGGCAGCACACTTAGGGGGGTGCCAATTCTAGTCTGGACATGTCGCCCACATGGTTGCAAAAATAATTATAATAAAAAAAGGTCAAAGGCGCCCTGTATATTTTACCATAATATACGAATTTTGCATTAGAATTAAAAGAATATTAAATATTTTTCCCTTATCCTTTCTGCAATAGGGACATTAAATACAATTTTTAAAATCCATTTAATTATTTTGCAAGCCAATACCTAAAACAGGTTGTAAGGGATGGTAGAGATAGTGGTGATGGGGAGGGGGGCATCACTGAGAACTTTCCCCAGGGTGGTATTTTGCCAGAGGGCAGCACTTTACCAGGGGAGCGGCACTTTGCCAGGGGGTTGCACTTTGCCGGGGGGCAGCACTTTGCTGGGGGGCGGTACTTTGCCAGGGGCGGCACTTTGCCGGGGGGCAGCACTTTGCCAGAGGGTGGCACTTTGCCGGGGGGCGGCACTTTGCCGGGGGGCGGCACTTTGCCAGGGGGACGGCACTTTGCCCCTGGGGCGGCACTTAGGCATGCAAGGGTCCTGTGTATATACAATAAATACAATTAGGTAAATACATGTGTATATTTACCTAATTGTATTTACCTAACAAAAGACACTAACCAAAGGATTAGTAAAACCAACTCCACCTTATGTGCACATGTATATTGTATTTACCTAATTGTAGTATACAGGAAATGAACAATGCTCAATGGGTTCCATTATTCTCCAATTTATCATACCTAGCCTCAAATTCATGTACAGTTCCAACTTAATCTATGTCCTCAATTTTCAATTGTCATATTTAGATCTGAATTCATGTATTGTTCAAGCTTGGGCTACATCACCTTCTAGACTATTCCAAGTATTTATGCATTTATATGGAAAACTGTATTTCTCACATCCTTCAGATATGTAGCCTTTCTTATTTTGTTTCCACAACCTCTTAAAGTCCTCCCATTCTTAATCAAGAGATCTCTTCAGTCAATGCAATCTGTCCCCTTCAGTGAGCTAAATACTGTAATCATGTAAACATGTTGGCATAGTTTGTTGTTCCTTCCATCATATCATTGACATAGACAAGGCACATTATTTGTGCAAGCACTGAACCTTGAGGAACTCTGATGATTACTGTTCTCTAGCTTGACATCTTATCCTTTACTACTGTGAAAATATCTTTCATCTGTTCTAATAGTTTGCCTCTCAGTCCTCTGTCATGCTCCAATTTCAACAAGTCAACTGTGAGGTACTTTATCAAATGCCTTCTCTAGGTTGAGGTACACAGTCTATTCACCCCTCTCTCTCTTGCAGTGTATCAATCACTGTCAGGAAAAAGCTTAATAGACTTAAAATACACACAACCTTCCAGCTCTGAAGCCAAACTGTCTGTCAAAATGTTCATCTTTTCAAGATATTTGGTCCATCAATTTTTCACAATATTTTTGCATAATTTCCCTATTGTTCTGGTCAGTGATACCAGCCCATGATTTTGTGGTGTCTCCTTATTTCCACCTTTTTGAATTGGTACCACATTTGCCCTTTTCCATTGTATTGTATGCCTACTTTCTATGAACATTTAATATGACTGTGAATAATTTTCACTAGTTGTTCCCTACATTCTTAATTCATCCAGTTTGAGATCCCATCAGGTCCTGAAGCTTTTGTCACATTCAATAATTCCAAGAGATTGTGCACTTCCCTCACTTTGATAGCTATATCTTCTAAACCTGGATTTTTGCGCCCCTTCCTTTACTCCAATTTTTTTTTCCTGGATGACAGCGTCACAAGACACAGCACATCCACATCAAGTCTGCTTCATTAAATCGGCAACCCCCCTCTCTGCCCCTTCATGCAGAAAAGGAGAAGATGGGAAGAAATCCCTTTCGGCTACATTAATTTATTTCTCACACATACTCCTTCACTCCCCATCCCCATACCCACTCCACCACATACATCACAGCATCATCCATACACAACCATTCTCCAATTGCCCATATCTTCTGTCCTCTCCTGTCCTTCCTCAACATTCCCCTTTCCCAATACCCCTTTTACCCCATCCATACATCTCATCCTAGGTCAACCCCTCATGTTCACTCTTTCCACCTCTGCCTTCCACACCTTTTACTAGTCTTTCTTCACTCATTCTTTCCATGTATCCAAACCATCCCAATGCTCTTTCATCAACCCTATCTACCAACTCCCTTTCCACCCCCGTTCTCCTCTTCATCTCCTCATTTCTGACCCTATCCAGCCTAGTAATCCCTATCATACTTCTCAGGCACCTTATCTCAAACACATTCAAACTCCTGTGTCTCAATTTACCATTTATAAACCTGTTAAACAGTTTTGGCTCATCTCTGCATTTACTACACCTCTTTCAATTTTTTTTCTTCCTCCCTGCAAATTCTTGTATAATCATTTCTAGCTTGTTTGTAAGCTTCTTCTGTTTTATTGCTTCTTCTCTTCCTACATTTTCTATGTGTATTTACCTAACATATACAAGAAAGGAGCAATGTTTGTTTGGGCCTGTCTCCTATTCTAAATTTCTTATCATACCTACCCTGAAATTCATGTACAGTTCCAACTTAATCTATATTTCTTATTTTCAATTAATTATCATATTTATATTTGAACTTGTGTACTGTTTGAGCTTGGGCTCTATCACCTTCTAAGATATTCCACATATTTATGCATCTCTATGGAAAACTGCATTTCTTCACATCCTTTGGACATGTTGTTCTTTCTTAATTTGCTCCCATGACCTCTTAAAGCCCTACCATATTTAATCAGGCCATCTATTCTGTCAATGAAATCTATCCCCATTAGTGACCTAAATACTGTAATCATATCACCTCTCTCTCTTTGATCTCCACTCCTTTCATAGCTCATACAACCTCTCTCTTCTTCCTTCTAATGTCGTAGTTATTAATTGCTGCCTTGGGTTTCAATGACTGGAAACCTATGGCCCCAAAGCAGCTAGCAATGGTCCTCAGCCTTTCCCATAGTCTATACCATTAACTTATATTAGAAGTGAAAAGATGGAGAAAATGCAATCAAAATTGACAAAGGTCCTTGGCCTAATCTAGAGACCAAGTGTCAGTCTATCAGGGCTGCACCTCTAGGTAGAGTTAAGGGTTTTGGTGAGTTTTAAATACAGGTAGTAAAGTGATGTTTCTTCCAGATATCCATCTCACAGAACCACCACTGCAAGTGCCCAATGTTTGTCCCTATTAGCATTTCAAGCTTATCTGGTCTTTCTACATACATTCTTGGAGCTATTTTGGATTCTGCTCTTATTTTTCATTTTTGTTTTTCTGTGTGGTAATTACACCACTGCAGTGTACTTGAATCTATTTTTTATATAATTTTCTTCTCTGTGTACTGAAATGACAGTGTCATTAACAAATGATGTGTCTCACCTGTATTTTTTTTTATGTTTTCTGGTGACACCTTTCCAATTACCAACACTCTTAGGTCTTTCTCCTCTAATACCTCATTAACTACTTCATTTCCTATTTTATTGTTTAGTGATGACCTTTTAGTATTTATCCCTATTTCAATTTTTTCTTTTTTATCAAACTTTATTTCCCACTTCTATCTTTATCCATATGTACTGTCAAGATCTTCATGTATCTGTAACAATTTCAGTTTTCTATTCTCTTCATGATTTTGGCATCATCAGCAAATTCATTGGTGTACCTATCTATTGCATCCATCATAATGTTAATATATATCAAGAACATTACTGGTGCCAACACCAAACCCTGTAGGACCCAACCTGTAGCCTCAAAGTGGTCAGCAACCATAATCAAACCCCCCAAGATCACACTGTAGATCCAAGATAATTCTACATCTAAATAAATAAATAAAAAAAATTGTTCCTTTTCCTTGGTGCAGTCTTTGTTTAGATTAGGGTCTAGGATTTTCCGAAGGAATTATACATACCAAAGATGTCATCCTCATTAGTGAAGTCTTCTGGTGTATAAGAAGAATACATGGACATTGTCATGCTTTGCTCTTCAACTTGTTTTTGCAGGGCATCAATTCTAGCTTCATAGTTCTGCATAAGTTTGAAAAAGTTTGATTAGTCTATCATCATTATATAAAACAGTTATATCTATGTTATACCTCAAAATGCACTGGAATTTTTTCATTTTAAATTGTTGAATTATCAATCAACAATACATAACTGCTACTGGATCAACATGAACCATTTGCTGTAGCAAATTGAAATGTAATCATAATTCCTTTAAAGTATTAATTATACTTTATGTACTCACCTGTTTTTCTAACACCCCATGATGCTATTACTGATATAATACAGAATAGACAAAACTGCAACCATGAAACTATTTTTTTCTCATAATTCATAGATTTGATATTATTCTACTAAGGCAAAACTAATTATAAGACTCCCATATGTTAACAAACTACTTCCAAAGAAGACTGGACCAATCCAATGAATAACAGCATAAGATTTTGACAAAGTGACAAAGTGGCAAAGTGGGACCAACAATGGGTACGTGTATGTGGTGGTCCTATGAGACAGATGTCAGAGAGAATCATCTCCCTGCCATCTATCTTTAAAACCTATCAACATCCTCACCTCAATCTGGAGGTGCAGCCCAGAAAGGGTGATACTTGGTCTTTGGACCAGACCAAAGATCTCTATGAACTATGCATCTCCTCTACCTTTCCACATAAATAGAACAGACAAGTGACTACTTCCTTCCTACAACTACTATAAGCAAGTGAGAGAAAGAGTCCAAAACTAATACAACATAAACAACAGTCCAATTTTTCTTCCCAGAGAGATCCTGGGAAGGGCCCAAAGGCTGCTGCAGGACACTGTGGGGCTGCAGGTCTCCAGTCAGTAAAATGCTCATGAGGCAACAATTATTACATATTACCAAGAGAAGTAATCACCAAGTTAATATCAGGTAGAAAGGTCTTTGAGAAGCCCTCAGTTCAGGCAGATATAATGAATGAAAGTTTCCAATCTAACCAGTTGCTGTTATCTCCTTGACATCTATATCTACGGATAGGAAATGTTCCATGTTAAAGACATCTAATTTTTTCTCTATATTATCTTTGCATTTACCTAGTTGTATTTTACGGGATGAGAGCTATGCTCATAGTGACCCGCTTTTGTATCTTTCAGCACCCAGTCTGATCTTAAATTCTTGTATAGTTTTTGCACTCACTGTTTCTTCATTTAGTTTGTTCCAGATATGTATCACACTGTGTGGGAAGCTATTCTTTTTCAGATCTCTTCTGTAGCTATCCTTTTTAAGTTTCTCTTCATGTCCTCTGGTTTTTTCCTCTATCCCACTTTAATAAGTCATCTCTATCAAGGACTTTCTTCCCTTTCATAATTCTGTAGATGGTTAGCAGGTCTCCTATTTCTCTTCTTTGTTCCAGGGTTGGTACTTTGAGTTTGTCCAATCTTTGTTTGTATATCAATTTGGAGAGTATTGGTGCCATCTTTGTCATTGCTCTTTGAATTCTTTCTAATTTCTTTATGTTCTTTTTAGTACTAGGTGTCATAGTGTCACAGCATACTCCAATTTTGGTCTTATCAATGTAACTAATATTTTCTTTACCATTTCTTAATCCATGTCGTCAAAAGCCACTTTCATTGATCTTAATAAATTGAAAGCTTCACCGAATAATTTGTTGATATGTTTGTCTGGTGCCATGTCATTAGTGATGGTTACTCCTAGTTCCCTTTCCAAGTTGACTTTTTTAATTTCCTTTGTACCCATTTTGTATTGTCCTGATATTCTCTTTTTGCTTTTTCCAAATTCCATTATACTACATTTCTTGATGTTGAAATTCACTTCACTCTTCTGACTACATTTCCAGATTTTGTCCAGGTCTTCTTGTAATGATTTGCAATCTTCCTCTGTATTTACTCTCTTTAGTAGTTTCCCATCATCTGCAAAGTTCATATAACATTCCACACCTTTATCCATATCATTTATATATATGGCAAACATTATTGGAGCCAATACAGAGACTCCACTTATCATTTCTTTCCAATTTGAGTTCTTGTCTCTGAGTACCACTCTCATTTTTCTTCCATTCAAGAAATCTTTCATCCATTCCAATAACTTTTCTTGTATTCCACCTATCATTTCAATTTTTCTTAGCAACTATGCCTTTTGTAAATCTAAAAAGGCACAATCTGCCCATCCATCCTTTTCTTGAATTATTTCTAATAGTCTCAAGTAAAAGCATATTAAGTTTGTGGAACATGATCTTCCACTTCTAAATCCAAATTGTTTTGGATTTAGTATTTTGTTGTCCTCCAAGTGTTTAATCTATTTACTTTTGAAAACTTTTTCGTATATTTTTGCTATAGTACTTATAAGGGAGACCAGTCTATAGTTGGTTGGATTTTCTTTGTCCCCTCCTTTGTATATTTGTACAAATTTTTGCATTTTTCGAATCTTGTGGTACTTTTCTTTCTTTGAGTGAGAAATCAATTATCTTGTGCATTTTGTCTGTTAGTTCATCTATACATTCTTTCAATATCCAATTTGCAATTCTATCCAGCCTGTGTGACTTTCTGACATCAAGTTTTTTATGTGTTCCCTTATTTCTTTCAGTGTCACCGTTATTCCTTTCACTGTGGGGATCTTTCTCTCTGTCCTTCCTCCCAATTTTGTGAGTTTTCAATTGTGAATACAGATTTAAAATGTTTGATCATAATTTCAGCCATTTCTACATCATCTATATATTCTTTATTTCCTTTGCGCAGTTTCACTATTTCGTGTTTGTCTTTTAGTTTGTCATTTACATATCTGTAGAATAGTTTAGGTTGGTCCTTTCATTTTTCTATTATGTCTTTTTCATAGTTTCTTTTTTCTTCCCTGCATATTTTTACATTTTCATTTCTTATTTTGGTGTATATTTGCCTTTTTTTCATCTTGTCTAGGCTTTGTCTCTTCTATCTTTAGCTTCACTACATTTTTGGTTAGACCAACACTTTATGTATACCCTTTTTTGCTTCTTCTTTGGTACATATTTATCTGTTCCCTCCTTGTATTTTTCTTTTAATATGTTCCATTTCTCTTCCATCTTTGTTTCTTCATTTAAATTTTTTAAAGTTTTTTGAAGTCTGTTTTGTTGTACATTAGTTTTCCTTTTCCATGTTTTTCATTTCATCTCATATCATTTTGTTCTTTTAGTTCAAACTCTATTAGTATGTGATCTCTCTTCCCAATTGGTGTCTTGTATTCCATTTTGTCCACTATTTCAAGCTCAGATGTGAATATTAAGTCTATTCTTGATGGTTCTTCATTGTTTCTATATCTGTTTTCATTTACCCATAGATTCAATGTGTATTCAATGGTCATATCCAGTAGAATATTTCCCCAGAGTTCCTCTCATATTATTTTGTTCTTTTAGTTTGAACTCTATTATCATGTGGTCACTCTTCCCAATTGGTGTCTTGTATTCCATTTTGTCCACTATTTCAGGCTCAGATGTGAATATTAATTCTAGTCACGACAGTTCTTCATTGTTTCTATATCTGGTGTTTCCATTCACCCATTGAGTCAATGTGTATTCAATGGTCATATCCAGTAGAATATTTCCCAAAAGTTCCTCTCCATCTGTTATCTTCATCACATTTAAACTTCTTTTAGTCAAAAACATGATTCTTCCACCCTGTTTTTATATTCTATTTCCGTCCATTGGCTATATAGACCTTGTCCCACAGGATTTGATGGTAGTGTACCTTTTAATTTTATCTCCACAATTCCCATTATGTCAGGTTTTTCTGTTAACAGATAGTTGTTTAATGTGTTTAGTCCAAAAACCATTCTATGTTTGTATATGTTATTTCTAATTTCCTCCTTTCTTCTCTTTTTTTTGGGTTGTTTCCTTTTTTTTTTTTTTTTTATCATGTATCATTTTCTCAGCCTCAGGTCCACTACTCTCCCCCTCCCCAAAAAAAAAAATAATAATTCTTTTAAGTCTCTATTCCTTTCTTGTTTTTTCATTTGTTTCATTTCTAAGTGCCTTTTCTTTATCTATTTCCTCATCACTCATTTCCTTTTTTTATCCATAATTTTTATAATTTTCACTATTTGCTAGCTTTGCTGTTTTTGATAGCACTTCTTCAGCTATCATTTGAGTCCTTAGTTTGATTTTTAATGGCCTATAGTGTTTTTCTCTACAGTATTATCCCATTCTATGCACCTCATTGATGTCTTTGTCGAACTCTTGTCCTACTTCCTGTCAATGTCTTTGATGAGATTCAGTGACCATACGGAAACAGCATATTCCAAATGTGGGTGAACTAACGATTTATATAGCTTGTTAATGAGTGATGAACTTTTGAAGTCAAAAGATTGTGCAATCAGTCCTAGGATCTTATTTGCTTTCTCAGAGGCTGAAATACACTGCTCAGATGATTTGAGAGCATTACTGATAATTATGCTGAGATCCTTTTCACTATCCACTTTTGTTAACAAATTTCCAAATAACTTGTAATCGTACTTACTGTTATTTTTACCTATGTGCATTACCTTGCATTTACTTGTGTTAAATTCCATTAACCACTTTTCAGACCATTGCTGTAATTTATCTAAACCTTCTTGAATATCTAATTGGTTTAAGTGATCATTTGCCATTCTGCACAGTTTTGTATCATCAGCCAATTTGGAAACAGTAGATTTTAGTCCGTGGTCTATATAATTTATATATACTATGAATAGAAGTGGCCCAAGAACAGAACCCTGAGGAACTCCACTCATAACATTTTTCCATCCAAAAGTTTTTCCATCTAAAACAACCCTCTGTTTTCGATCATTCAACCAATTACTAGTCCAACTTAATAGGCTACCACTTATTCTGTGTGAAGCTAATTTAGTAAGTAGTCTTTCATGGGGGACAGTATCAAAAGCTTTTGCAAAGTCTAGATATATTAAATCTATATTGTTTCTTTTATCATAATCTGAGATAACTGTGTTGTAGAATTTAAGTAAGTTAGTCACGCA
Organism: Oratosquilla oratoria; assembly: GCF_046742065.1. Lineage (NCBI taxonomy): Eukaryota > Metazoa > Arthropoda > Malacostraca > Stomatopoda > Squillidae > Oratosquilla > Oratosquilla oratoria. The sequence continues at coordinate 32,661,284 of NC_134777.1, read as the reverse complement.
TGAACATTTCCGTCTGAAACCATGCTGGCTATATAATAGAATCTCTGATGATAGTTTCCATGATTTTTCCTATGATTGAAGTCAAACTTATTGGCCTGTAGTTATTTGGATTATTTTTGTCACCTTTTTTTGAATATGGGAGTAATGTTAGTTAGCTTCCATTCTCTTGGGACCTTTCCAGATATGATGGATTTCTTGAAAAGAATTTCTAATGGAACAATAATCTCATTTTTCATTTCCTTTAAGATTCTTGGATTCCAACCATCAGGCCCTGGTGTTTTATTAACTTTGAGTTTTTCTATACACCTTTTAACTTTTTTCTTTTGTTATATTTACCGTAGTAAGTTTACCCTAGACTTTTAACAGGTTTCAGTTTGGAGTTCACTTTGAGGTGTTTCATTTATGAATACTGAACTAAAATAATTGTTCACAATATCACACATTCCTTCATTTGAATATTCAAGTTGACTGTCAGTAAATAATAGTGGACCGATGTGATTCCTAACAACCTTTTTATCTCTAATGTAACGATAGAATTCTTTCGGATTCTCTTTGGATTTATCAGCAATATTCATTTCGTATTGTTGTTTTTGTTTTTATTGTCTTTTTTAAATCTCTTTGTATTAATACATAACTATGATAGTCATTAGTTGCACCTGAGTACTTGTATTTCTTATAAGCCTGTCTCTTTTTAGCAATACTTTTTTCAGTTTCTTTGTCAAGTCATTTTGGGTGAGCCTGATTTGGGGGACGTCTGTCCTTAAATGGAATGTAAGTATGAATCATCTTCAGCATTTTAACCATTTCTTTGTAGTCTATGTCCTTTTGTGTGTTGGTTGTATTTTCCTTCTAGTTTTATGGTAGTCTTTACTGGGAATTAGTCTGAGGGGAGGTCATATGTGGCATCCCATGTTGTTTGAGTTTGTAATAATGGAGAGCACATAATTATGTCAGGGGAGGGAGTGTCAATAAAAGACAACTTTTAACCTGCCAGACATATCATCAGGATTGTGGGAGAGGTATATGGACTGCTGCAGAAGATTAAAGTGGCTGTTCATTATATGGATGAAGAGATGATGAAAACACATCGAAACCCTGCTCCATTCAAGACTAGAATATGTGCCAGTGGTGTGGTCCCCACACAGAGTGAAGGATATAAACAAGATTGAGAGAATACAAAGGGCACCAACCAAATCGGTTCCCAACCTGGCAAATAAGCCATACCAGGAAAGCCTAAAAGCACTGAGTCTACCAATTTTGAAAAATAAGAAAATAAGAGGTGATATGATTACAGTATTTAGGTCATTAAAGGAGATAGACCACTTTGACAATAGAGATCTCTTGATTAAGGATATGAGGGCTTTGAGAGGTCATCATAACTAATTATGGAAGACTATCTATATGTCTAAAAGATGTAAATACAGTTTTCCATATAGATGCATAAATACTTGAAACAGACTAGAAGGTGATATTGCCCAAGCAGATAAACCATATGAGAAAGACTAAATGTGCTGGGTCTGCCAACTTTAAAAGATGAAAGAGAAGGAGGTGATATGATTATAGTATTTAGGTCAGTATAGGGGATATATTGCATTGACAGAAGAAAGCTCTTGATTAAGGATAGGATGGCTTGGAGAGGTCATGAGAACTAATTAAGGAAGACTACATGTCTAAAGGATGTAAAGAATTACAGTCTTCCATACAGATGCATGAATAATTGGAATAGCTTAGGAGGTGATATAGCCCAAGCTCAAACAATACATGAATTAGAATCTCAATATACATACATATGCCAATGGCTTTTTTCCCCTTACAAGGGAGGTAGCCAAAGTCAAAGGAATAAATCCACTCCCACCCATTTCATCCCCACATAATCCATTTCCAATCACCGTCCCTCCCTCCCTTTTTTCTTGGCTCCTCCTGGTTGATGGGTCATCACTGAATCTTGCCCACTGCCCTGGGTCAGAAGCAATGTAGCACGACACAGCACATCCACAGCAATGCTGCTTCATTTAATCAGCAACCCCCTTCTTCACCCCCTCATATGGAAAGAGAGAAGATGGGAGAAATCCCTTCAGGCTGCATTAGAATATCATTCACACATACTCCCTCACCCCCTATCCCCAACCCACTCCCTTCCATGCATCATAGCATCATCCATACACAACCATTCTCCACTCTCTCTTATCTTTTTTCTTCTTCCTTCCTTCCTTCCTCTTTCCCAATCCCTCTTTTACCCCATCCATCCATCTCATTCTTAGTTGCCCCACGCTCACTCCTTCTACCTCTGCCTTCCATACCTCTTTTACTAATCTTACTTCACTCATTCTTTCCATGTGTCCAAACCATCCCAATAATCTCTCATCATTCCTATCTCCAAACTCCTTTTCCACCCCTGCTCTCCTCCTCACCTCCTTGTTTCTCACTCTATCCAGCCTAGTAACCCCTACCATATTTCTCAGGCATTTCATCTCAAACACATTTAAATTTTCCCTGTCTTATGTTCCATGTTTCTACCCCACACAGTACTGTTGACACAATCACCCATTCATACAATCTCCTCTTAGTATCCATTCCCAAATGATGTCTATTTCTCATTACACTTTTTAATCCACCAAGGCATTTACTTGCTTCTCTCAATCTACATTCTACCTCCACCTCCACCTCCACTCCTCCCTTTCCCACCACATTCACACCCAAGTATCTAAAGCTATCCACTTCTTCCTGTCTCTCTCCCTTAATACTCATTTCCAATTTGCTATTATCCTCTCCCCTTGTACATTTCACCACCTTACTTTTACTCACATTTATCTTCAACTTCCTTCTTTCACACACTTTCCCAAACTCCATCACTAACTTCCATAATCCCTCCTCTGATCCTGCTACAAGTGCAGTGTCATCAGCAAACAACAACTGGCTTATCTCCCATTTTTCTCAATTTTCTTTAACCATCTCCAATCCTTGGCCCATTACCCTTGCATTTACCTCTCACACCACCCCATCCAAGTATAAATTGAACAGCCAAGGAGACATAATACATCCCTGGCGAAGTTCCATCTTTACCTCAAACCACACACTCTTTCCTTTCCTAATTCTAACATAGGCTCTACTAATCTCACTAAACTCTTGACTGCTCTTAACAGCTTTCCTCCTAATCCATATATCTACAATACCTCCCACAGTGCCTTCCTGCCTACTTTGTCATAAGCCTTTTCCAAATCCATCAAGACCCAAAAACCATCCTTACCTTTTCCTATAGCTTTCTCACATATCTGCCTTATCACAAAAATCTGATCCACACAGCCCCTACCTGTCCTAAACCCACACTGTTCCTCACCAATTACTCCCTCTGTTCCTCTCCTAATCCTCTCAATCAAGACCCTCCTATAAGCCTTCCCAACTACGTTCAACAAATTGTTCCCTCTGAAACTACTACACTCACACTTGTCCCTTTTCCCTCTGTAAAGTGGAACTATACAGGCACTCCTCCAGTCCTCCGGCACTCTACCCTCTTTTAGACAAACATTAAACAACCTCATCAGCCAGTCCACCATCACTGTACCTCCCTTTTTTAGACACTCTACATGACACCCATCCAACCCAAGAGCTCTTACTTGCTCTCGTCATTCTAATAACTGCTTTCACCTCATATTTTTATTTCTCCTCCAATATACTCATTCATCACAGTCATTTTCTCAGTGTTTCCCACTGCAACTTTTCCCTCCTTATCCTCCTTCACATTTTGCAATTCCCTAAAATACTCTGCCCATCTTTCTCTTACTGCCTCCTCTTCCATTACTATCTCTCCATCTGCACCTTTTACCTTTTCTTCTCTACCTGATTTGCCTCCTCTTCCTCTCATAATTTCCTCCCAAAACATCTTTTTATTACTTTAATAATTTTGTCACACTCTTACCCCATTTCACATCTGCTCTCCTCTTTCCCTCCTTTATATAAAATAGTGAAGGTTTCTTTCCACTGTCCAAATTTTGTGCTTGCCAGTTCTTAGTATAGTAATCTCTCCTACATTTAATCTGAACCATCATTCATTATTACATAATTTAGGTATATTGTACACCACTTTCATGCCTTCAGAATTGAAAATCTAGCACTAGAATGGCAGAGTGAGTATAGGGGAGGAGAATAATAATTTTACTTCACATATCAGAATAATCCCAAAATCCAAACACACTGTGCCCCAATCAGTTTGGATATGGGAAGGATTACTATTCATTAAAAAATTTATTTACCTCATTAACCTCAGGAGTGATGGTTAAATCTATATCAAATGTAAGACCCAGTAATTCAGGGTTGTCCAGGGGAAAAGGTAGACCATAAAACCTGACTGCTGGATGCTTCTTAGATTTTATTGGTCATAATGTCACTAAGGATTTCTGGGGAAGAGGAGATCCAGACATTCTGTTTTGTGTTAGCCATATTTCTAGGTTACTGAGGTAAATTTGTATGCTTCTGGTGGCCATTTTTTAGTTCCAGTGGTTGTTATTATAAAATCATCTGCATCAGCGAGAGCTTTGATGTTATGTTCTAGGTTTTGTGTCCTGACACATGGTTATTCTGTGAGACATTCTCTACTGGCCTGGAAGTTTGTCAATAATTCTTGTCATCATTGTTTATGTCAGTTTCCATCTTTTTATAATGTAAGATTCATTTGGGATTGAGTTAAACACTTATTTATATCTATTATCACCATTACTGTTTAGTGTTGACATGGAGAATATGTAAACTCTTTTCTGTACAACTGGGATATTACTTAGCAACCAGGAACAGTTAAAGATATGGGTCATAGCTTTTACTGCTACAATACCCAAATGTTTCAAGTGGTAGTTTGATATCTTGTAAGGATTTCCCCTTCCCCCCTTGATGGCATTTTCTGTCTTTGCTGGATGTGGGTGGGTTAGCTTCTATGTCTGGCTTTGTCTGGCAGATCTTTTTAGTTATTATATGTTTCCTTGTAAAGTTTTGTTCTGAAGCATAGGAAAATGGAAGAAAAGAAACAACATAATAAAGGAAGAATACAAAAGTTAGAAATATATACACAAGAATCCAAATGGAAGAAAAAAAAGCAAATTTTCAAGAAATTCTAAACTCCGCCTTTGATTTAATAAACCCAAAAATTAAAGGAGAAAAGTGGGAGATGAGCCAGTTGTTGTATGGTAACTATGTTGTGCTTATGGCAGTGTCAGAGGGGGGATTAAGCCAGTTAGTGACAGAGTTTGGGAAGGTATGCCACAAGTAAAAGTTAAAGGTAAATGTGGGTAAAAGCAAGGTGATGAGATGTACAAGGGTAGAGGGTGGCAGTGAACTGGAAGTAAGTCTTAAAGGAGAGAGATTGGATGAAGTAAATAGCTTTAGATATTTGGGGTCGCATGTGGCAGGAAAGGGAGAAATGGAGGTGGAGATAAATTGTAGACTGTGAGTGGCAAGTACATGTCTTGAGGGATTAAAAATTGTTATGAAAAATAAGCATCTGGGAATAGATGCAAAGAGAAGATTGTATGAAGGGGGGATTGTGCCAATGGCACTGTATTGGGCACAGACTTAGAATATAAGAGGCTGAAAGGACAAGTTTAAATGTGTTTGAGATGAAATGTCTGAGAAGTAGAGTAGGGGTTACTAGGTTGGATAGTGAGAAATGAGGAGGTAAGGAGGAAAGCAGGAGTGGAAAAGATGGGAGATAGGGCTGATGAAAGATTATTGGGATAGTTTGGACACATGTGAATAATGTGTGATGAAAGATTAGTAGCAGAGGTCTGGAAGGCAGAGGTGGAGGGAGTGAACTTAAGGGAGCAACCAAGGATGAGGTGAAGGGGGAGTTGAGAAAAAGGAGAATGTCTATTGAGCAAGGAAGAAAGCAGGAGATAGGGATGAGTGAAATGTGACGTATTTACCTAATTGTACTATACAGGAAAGGGGCAATGCACATTGGATCCTGTCTCCTATTCTCTAATTTTCTAACATACCTAGACTCAAATTCATGTAAGGTTCCAGCTTAATCTATATCTTTGATTTCCAATTATCATGTGTATAGATGATACTGTTATGCAAAGAAGGTAGGGGGGAGGATAGGGGGGTGCTTAAGTGTGAATATTTTGACACAGCCCGAAGGGATTTCTCTCCATCTTCTTTTTTTCTGCATGAAGGGATGGAGACAAGGATTGCCAATTAAGTGAAGCAGCCTTCCTGTGGATGTACTGTGTCTTGTTACATTGCTTCTGACCTATAGCAGTGGGCAAGATACTTGGATGACCTGTCATCCATGAGAAGCTAAGATGAGAGGGAGGAAAGGGTGATGGATGGGAGTGGAATGGGTGGGAGTAGGTATGTACCTTTGACTTGGCTACTTCCCTTATAAGAAGGAAAAAGTTCTCGGTAGATAGAAAGATACTACAGGTAAACGTCGACTTACGATGGCATTAGGTTTCGATAGAGCCATCGTAAGTCGATCCCCAATTTGTGTATCACTCTGTTCCGTGGTCACTGTACCTAGCCTACCTGTATATTAACCACCAGAGATACTGAATATAGCCTATTAAACATGTACAGTAGTTTATTTAATTATTTTTATCCTTTTTACCATATTCAAACACTATAATATGTATTTTCAGTACGGAACTTAAATCTCGCGGGCAGCAGCCAATGCTAGCCGTACGACGTGTCGTAATAATACTCGCATCATAAAATATAGTCACCGCTTATATCGATCGTTCTCTCTTTCACCCGCGAATTTTGAAAACCACAGAGAATGGGATTCAGGGCACATTTGAGAGAATGTAAAAACACAGGGGCGACTACAATAAATATAATCGACGCCGATATGGCAGCGTCGCGAATCCACTTGCTCCTCATGACGCCTACGTGTGCGGCACCGTATGGAAGGGGTTAAATATATCATATCGTCGTCGTCGTCATCGTAAAGTCGAAAAATCGTAAGTCGCGGCCATCGTAAGTCGACGTTTACCTGTACTTTTTTATCTAGTGTTGATTCCCTAAACAATAATCTTTCTTATTTATTTACATTACTTGTGGATATAATACTCTACTCTACTATCATGCTTAATGACAGTATTAAGCTTCTTACCTTTCTTTCTTTTTCAAACTGTTTCTCAGCTTCTTCCTTTTCACGCAAGTATTGTTCTTCCAAGGCCACCAAACGTTTCTGCATTTCCTCCTTTAGATCAATTCCTTGCTTCTCCAACAACTCAACCTGAGCAAACTGCCAATCTGCAGGTTCACTTGATGCAGGAGTTTCTGCTGATGATTTGGTGTTCTGACGTTGCTCCCTGGCAGCATTGAGAGCCAATGCTTTTGGGAAAGATAGTAAATACTATGACACTAACATCAATCAAGAAAAATAAATAAGTAAATACAAAAGATTAAAACTTGATCCCAAAATTTCTAGGTCACTACATCCATCATTCTATTTTTATTTTGTTGTATAACTTTATCAGCAAAAATTGGTTGCAATTTAAAAATTATCTTTTTTATAATATTTGTATGTAGTTACTTATAGGCCTATCTATATCATATATAAATACATACATATATATATATATATATATATACATACATATATATATATATATATACATACATATATATATATACATACATATATATACATACATACATACATATATATATATACATACATACATACATATATATACATACATACATACATATATATACATACATACATACATACATACATACATACATATATATACATACATACATACATATATATACATACATACATACATGTATATAAATATATATATATATATATATATATATATATATATACGTGTGTATGTATATATATATACATACACATATTATGCATTTAATCCTCAACTTAATTAATTTTGGAGGCATTGGATAGAATATAAAACTCAGAAAGAATATCTGAATATCCCTCAAATACACAACCACAGTAAATCAAGAGCCCATCTTCACAATCCTTGGCAAGTCTGATATCAAACAACAGTGATTATGGTTGCTGTGCTACATAGCAAGATGTAAGAAGATGCATCTAGACCAAAAGGACAACTAGCCCACCTGAAAATTGCACCAATTCCCAAACCAGCACACTAGCCCCACCTCCACAAAGAGGTGTGGCCCTATGGTGCCAGAACATGGTCTCCAGATTGGGCCCAGAAACTCATTCTATTCGCCCTTTCATTTAACTCAAACTATCTCCACCTCCTTTACTTCTGTTTTTTACATAGGGAGGTCAGCATCCTGGTGTCTGTCCACACACTACTCCTAATAGCCAGTAACAGAGAAACCAACCCAACCCCATACACATGTAATACATAAACTAATCCTATAAACTACACTCACACATCCATTAAATGTAACACATGCCACTGTTGGTTCCACCTGACATGTACAGCACTTACCAATATAAACCACTGTACTAAGAATTGGAGTTGAAACCATTATACAAAAACACAACTATCTAGACACTATTTTTGCATGAAGCCAAGAATGGGAAATTAAGTTTACTACAAAAAAAAAAAAAAAAAAAGGCAAAGTACTGGAAATGGACAATAGCAGCAAAAGACCATCCTGAAACTATTCCTTGAAAGGTGAACCTATTACAAAAGCAAAAGAGGAGAAAGATTTAGAAGTGTTGATAACAGACAATCTGTCACCTGACAGACATATCAGTAGGATTGTGAAGAAACATATAAATGACTACAGAAAATTAAAAATGCTTTTCACTTTACAGATGAAGAGATGATGACAAAATTGAAACCCTAATCCATCCAAGACAGGAATATGTATCAGTAGTACGGTCCCCACACAGTGAAGGATATAGGCAAGATGGAGAGAATACAAAGGGCAACAACCAAACTGGTCCCTAGCCTGGGAAATAAACCATAAGAGAAGAGACTAAAAGCACTGGGTCTGACAATTTTGAAAGATCAAAGAGAAAGAGGTGATATAATCACAATATTCAGGTCACTACAGGGGATATAATGCACTGACAGAAGACATCTTCTGATTAAGGATGGGAGGGTTTTGAGAGGTCATGGAAGCAAATTAAGAAAAACTACATGTCTAAAAGATGTGAAGAAATAAAGTTTTCCATATAGATGTATAAATATTTGGAATAACTTGGGTGATATAGCTTAAGCTTGAATGATACACAAATTCAAATCTAAATATGACAACTGGAAATCAAGGATATAGAATAGTTTAGAACTATATGTGAATTTGAGGCTAGGTATTATTGAATTGGAGAGTAGGAGACGGGACCCAATGAATGTTGCTCCTTTCCTGTATACCACAATTTGGTAAATACAATTAGGTAAGTACCCCAAAATGTACTTTAAACATACTAGTCATACAAATAAGCATTAAAAGAATCATAAACAGAGATACTTCACTTCTTACATGAACTTAGCATCTATGTAGCACTAATCCAAAAAATAAAACTGTCACAACAAACTACATTACCCACATTCACTGATTACACAACAGTAAGAGTAGAAAACACACAATACAACTCTGTGTGCTGTCAGAGCAAATGAAAGGCTGGTGATACGAGCTCCAAGCCAGCAATTTTGTGCTAGAAACAAGGAAACGCCTATGTATTTACGGTGAAGAAGCTATGGCTTTTGAGGGACCACTATGGTGATAAAGTATAAAGTATCCAGGTTGATAAAGTATATTATCATATAGAATGGAGGAAGAGGAGAAAGAAAGAATAATGAACCAACGAAAAGAGGACTAGACATGAGTAGAGTAGAATCGCCACTAAATGACACACCAAAATGACACACCAAAACCAATTCAAAGGTGGGAAAATAATGGGTTCCAAGGGACAGGACAATATTAGATAAAGGATTAGATGCAGAGATGGAATCTAGGTATAGCAGTTCAGTTTACTAAGAAGTCAAGACATTAACGATGTGATGGAGGAATTGATAGACTTAAGAATAGATTATGGAGCAATGCACAGAGAAATGACTAATCCATGAAAAGCAAATGAAGAAATAAACAGAGAGCTTAATGAAATAAACAGTGAACTAACCATGATCAGAAGTGATAACAAAAAAAAAAATGAAGGAACTAAAAAAAGTGAGGAACTAAAAAAAAAAAAAGAAAAGAGAGAGATCAACGAACAATTACAAGCAGTGACCAAAAAAATGGGAAAATCAATAAAGGAGACAGATCTCCTAGAAATAAAAAATCAGTGGATACAAGAACAAGAAAATCAGAAAATAACATTTAAAGAAATAGTACAACAGCAGGTACAGGAAAATGCTAAAGAAATAGTAATTAAAGTAATTGAAGAAAAGAAAAACTGGGTAAGAGACACAGTTGATAAAAAAAGGTGCATTGTAGCTTATGGCATTAAAGAAAAACATAATGTATACAAATATCAAACAGAAAAAGAGAAAGAAATTGCAAATGAAATTCTGAAAGTGGTACAGGAATAAGGACAGGAATTTGATAAAGACATCAATGAGGTGCATCAATTGGGACAATACTATAGAGGAAAACACTATTGGCCACTAAAAATCAAACTAAGGATTCAAATGATAGCTGAAGTACTATCAAAAGCAGCAAAACTAGCAAACAGTGAAAAATATAAAAATGTATGGATAAAAAAAAAGGAAATGAGTGATGAGATAATAGAAAAGGAAAAGGCACTTAGAAATTGAGCAAATTAAAAAACAAGAAAATAACAGAGACTGAAAAGAATTTTTTTTTTTTAACAACCCAAAAAAGAGAAGAAAGGAAGAAATTAAAAACAACATACACATAGACAGAATGATTTCTGGACTAAGCGAATTAAACGACTATCTGTTAACAGAGAAATCTAACATAATGGGAATTGCGGGTTCTTAATATGCTATGATCATTATTGGGGGGCGGGCAAGAAATTAATTTTGAATCACTGGATTTTGTACAATGTCTCTGAAATCTGTTAAATTGGGGTACAGTGAGATCTCTCATTAACGGACGTTAATTAGCTGTGTTTGCGGTGTTTTTGCTGTGTTTTCGGTGTTTTTGGTGCTGTTGTTTAGTGCATGCAATCACTATGCCACCCAAAAACCACTCCAAATCAACAGATTATTCACATCAACGGACACCGTTAACCCCCTTTTAGTCCGTTAATGAGAGGTAGTACTGTACATTAAATCAAGGGCTGAATGAGTGTCAAATCTTTGATATGAAGCCTGAAAGGCATACGAATATCAAAAGTAATGCCTAGAATTTTAGGGTTCATTTTCAAGGGAAGAATTTGGTCATTTAATTTCACTACTGAGTGTTGGTTCTCAGGCATGAACAATATTATTGATGATTTCTAAAGTAAGAATCACATTCTTTTATTTTTGAGCCATAGTTTTAGTTTGTCTCCGATTTTCCTTGCACCTCTCCAAATTTTGTACCTTTCCATTCATTTAATTTCTCCACCATCTATCTAGCAAATTCCTCCACAACCTAATTCTTCTTAAGTTTTCTAATAGCTATTCCTTTTTCTCACTCATGCCTACACCTTTTCTTTATCATACTGTTCACTTTTATCAGTAGATATAAGAAATTTTCAATCAAATATTATTCACCTTAGGAAAACAATTAAGATTATCAATCTATTACCCTGTTTTTCTCTTCTGGGAGACCTGCATCCCCTAGTAAACTGGCTACAGCCAGAATGAATTGAGCTAAACCTTAATTTTTCTATATGTTGCAATATTTTCAATAAGGAGGAAAAAACACTTATTCAAAGATTTTCTCTATGCTATGTAGTTCTTAGTATGTTTAATGAAAACTCTTAAAACACTTACTTTGTTCTGGATGGTTGTATCTGAAGACATGGTTCTTTCCTAGAATGACACGGGACCCAGTTTTGAGCACTTGTGGCTCTATAACTTCTCTTCCGTTAACATAGATAAGGGCAGATTGTTTTGGATGGAGTGTGACAATGCCATCTGTGTTCTATAGTGTGTAGAAAATATAATATTAGAAAGAAACTATCTTCATCTCTACAGAAAATAAATGATCAACTGATCAACTTCAAACATACAGTACACCATTAATCATTATGTGGTAACATGTTGTAGCTTGAGTAAGCTTTAAAGAATACAAATCATTCCTTTATGTTCTGTCTGTCAGACAATGATTTACTAGTGTCAATCATCTCTCTTATTCACAGTATAATTCATAAAAAGGAGCATAATATGAGTTTACCTAATCATTAAAGTATGCAGCAACTAGAACTGGATAAGTAACAAGTACACCTGACCCCTAACATTTGCAGAGGGTTGGAGAAATTGAATAATTTCCAAACATCCTAGGCCCATGCCATATACACAAAATTAACTACCAAAAGGCACCTAAAACAATTCCAACACCTCTAAACAGCTAAAATCATCAAAAACAAAACCCAACTAAAAAAGAAAAAAAAAAGAAAAAATTGAACCATAACTGTGGAATCTCCAAATGTCAGGATCAGGTGTATATACAAATTATCATTCCATTCATGGCTATAGAAACAAGCTATAGACATAAAAAGAAAAAATCTTTAGACCAACTCAACAACCTATCTATCTACCAACAACTTTTTTCCCTTTATTAGGGAGGTAGAGTCAGAGGCACATACTTATTCCCAACCATTTCACTCCCCTCCACCACCCTTTCCACCCCTCCCATCTTAGCTCCTCATGGTTGATTGATTTATGGAATTTTTGGCTCGAAGGCCAAGCACCAGAGCCGGTAGGCCATTCAGCGCTAGCTCCTCATGGATGACAGGTCATACCTGCATCCACAAACTGCCCTGAGGATACCTAATTCTATCCCCTGTCCCATTTTAGTAGCCTTTTACAACTCAAGTGGGAACACTCAATGGCAGTAATCTTTCTCCTGCACCACAGGGTTCAGTAAAAATGGAAAAGTATATTCAGAGAAGTGGGGGGACAGCATAACAGAGGGACAATAGCAGTATAATAAAATAGCATCATTTCTCTATGAATAGATTTTCTCTAACACAGACAAAATCATGTGTGGCTTTGGTCCATAACCTAAACATAATAAACTCCAACACACATCTGACACTTGACAACTTCTTCAACATAACCAACAAAGAATCTTCCCAGATATTTCTAAAAACTCATCCTCTATCCACTGACAAACAACAAAGGAAATGATCTATAACCTCCCTTCAGATCAATTCCCAATGAGGATCACCAATGAGCTTGTAGAAAAAATTAAACCCATCCACTAAAAAATATGATAAAGTGGCCAGAATACAATGAAGGAATTACTAAACTCCAACAAATCTCAATTCCTATCCAAAAAGAGACTGAGAATGGGATGAATGGATGGAGCAAAGGAAGTAATAACCATATAATGAGAAGTTACAGAAAAAATACAACCCTAATTATTCACCATACAGCTTCCCTAATAAGAAAGAAAAACAGAATAAAAGGAAAAATTATTCTACCAGACCAAGAATAAGAACAGCTATAGTAAAATAAGATATCACAAAACAAATAAGAATGAAGAAAATGTATACAGGAAAAACATAAAACAAATATAGAGAAATAAAATAAATTAGACAACTTAGAATTAATCTCCCACCCACTGATTAAACAGATGGTGCAACAAAGAATAATATTCCATCACCAAAACAACAATGTAACATCAATAACAAACAATTTCCAAATCAAAATTCAAACCCACATCTCATGGCAAGTGAAAAATCACCAAACTAAGTTTCCTCCAATCTTAAAATCACTATAGCAGTTAACCATTCTCCATTAGATATAAATAATGAGACAGTAGAGATCCAGAAATTGTAAAAGAATATAAATATCTAGGTACCATCACTGATGATGAGAAAACTGATAAAAATCATAATCACATATGTTTGTGAAGAAATTTAGAGATAAATACTGACAACAAGATTTTGGAAATACTGCCACAAGATGAACAGTTGCTAGTTTTCAGTTCTCTATGTGTAAAAGTGCGTAAGAAATACAGATAAACTTTATAGAGAGAGATCCTGGGCCCAGTCTGGAAAACAAGTCCCACTGCACTACCTGTTAGATGTGAAAGGATTGATGTTGAATATGAGATACCAAATAAAATAGTTCAGATCCAATTATTTAGCCTTCTGAATTGACTATAGATTAATGTGTCTAAGTAATATTATTAATTTACCTTATACTCTATGGTTAAAAAACATGTTTGCATGCAAAACACCAATATTTGTGAATGTTGTAGTGGAAAACTGATGCCATACATTGGAAATTACAAAAACCCCAAGGTTATTAATCATACATACATGCACACCAAAAGGCCTTCTCCCGCATTTTAATGGTGTGGGTGTGGGGGGTTCTCAAACCATACACCAAGCCCATACTCATTCCTCACCTATCAAAACTTATTCATTGACCCTCATACCTCAGCATGTTGTAGATGAAAGTTCACCTTTGTCCCTCATCACCCTGCTTGGGTCAAGATAGTGTTCTACAGTACAACCTAACAACTGTAGTTGGTTTACCCCCACCACTTCATTATATGGTAAACCTCCACAGAGCAGATGAAAAGAAAATCTCTTTGGGTTGTGTCTTTCCTTCATAGATTCACAATTTCTCTCCATTCACTCCTGTCCTTTTGCGGCGACATTGTGGTCACTCAGTACCAAAAAGAATATAAAGAAAATAGAAAGAATCCAGAGAGCAGCAACAAAAATGGCACCTGCACTCGCAAACTTGTCATATGAGGAGACATTGGCTAAACCAGATTTACCGACTCTGGAGCAAAGAAGAGAGAGAGGCGACCTACTGACCATCTACAGAATCATGAAAGGTACAGAAATACTTGATAGAGGACTTGTTAAACTGGGACGGGAGAAGCACAAGAGGACATGGAAAGAAAATAAAAAAACATAGCTACAGAAGAGATCTGAAGAAAAACAGTTTTCCACATAGAGTGGTAGACACTTGGAACAAACTGGACAAGGAAATAGTGTGCGCAAAAACCATTCATGAGTTTAAGAGCAAACTAGGCACTGCGAGATACAAAGGCGAGACACCACGAGCGTAGCTCCCCTTCCCGCAAAATACAACTAGGTAAACTCTCTTCCTTGCCCAACAGACATTCCTTTTACATCCAATACCCCCTTTAACCCAATGACTCAACAAAACACACCCAGCTCATTATATACTACAAAATGGAGGACAGCCCAACTAGTGATACACAACTGCCCCAACACTACAAAAACACATTTATAGGAACACCATACAAGGAATGTGGGTCTCCTTCATATATTGGTATGACAACCACAAAATTAACAACATACCTGACATGCCACTTAAGCAATGGATCTATTAAATCTCATTACACATCCACACACAACAGACAATTAACAAGAAAAGACCTAGATCAAACCACTACCATAAAACAGAAAACAATATCCCCACAGGCTGCTATTCCTAGAAGCCCTCCACTTTCAAACAAAATAGCCAAAAATAAATATTCAGGTGGAAGACATTTAGGCTTTGCTTTCAGGAAAAAGAATGACAGTAAGAAGATTGATGAACCCCACTGCTTCGCCTACTCGGAGAGCTTCACAGAGGTGAGAACATCACACACACTCAGTGACTGGCATCAGCCAATCAGTGACAACCTCATCTACAATACAACATCTATGATCTGCACATCCCATGTATAACCAAGACACACAACAAGACACAGTATTTCAACCTTGAAGCTGGAACAAGACAGTTCCAAAACATTAGCCACACTCAAATATCTACTATGTAGTTACAGGACATGGTAAGTTGTATGTACATCAAATAGAAAATATAAGCAAGAAAATTATTGAAAATTAATATTTAATAGCCTTTAACCTTGTCTGCCTTCAAGAGTGTATACATATATATATATATATATATATATATATATATATATATATATATATATATATATATATATATATATATAATATCCATACATATACATATTGCAGATTGGCTTGTGAGGTTGCTTAATGTGTGCTTATGAAATGAAAATGTGCCATAGTGGTGCATGTATAGTTACAATGTGCAAAAAAGGGCACAAACATGAATGTAGTAGCTTTAGAGGGATCAGACTGTAAAATAGAGTTGGAAAAGCACATGATAGGGATAGAGAGGATTAGAAGGGGAACAAAGGGAGCCATTGGGGAAGAAGTGTGGGTTTAGGAAAGAGAGTATGTAAATAAAATTTCATGGTTAGGCAAGCATATCAAAATTTTTGGGCAAAAGGTAGGAATGTCTTCTGAGCTTTTATGGATTAGAAGACATATGATACAAATGACAGGAAAGTACTATGGGATGTATTGCAGATGTATGTGATAGGAGGAGGGCCATTAAAGCTAGTCAAACTTTTCATCTGAGTGGTAGAGGTGGGGTAAAGAGGGTGGGGTAAAGAGGGAAAGTTTGGTAGAAGAAAAGAAGCAAGGTTATGAGGATCAATTGCAAAGTAGAAATGTGGAAGTATATGAAAGGTACAAAAATAAGAGAGAAACAGCAAAATGTGTGGTGAGGGAGGAAAAGAAGAGAGATGTACAATGGGGTAGGAATTTTATGAAAAAATTTAGAAAAAGAATAAAAAGATGTTTTCAAAGGGAGTTAAAAGATTAAGAGGGTGTGAGTCAGGTAAAGAAGAAAAGGTAAAGGGGAAAGATGGAGAGATGCCAAAAAAATTAAAGTGGTAAAGGGAAGATGGGTAGATCATTTCAGGGATTTGATGAATGTGGAGGAGGTTAGGAAGAGATTGTTTGGAGCAGTGGGAAATGCTAGGAATATGACAGAACGACAAGAAAAGATGAGATACAAAAAGTATTATAGGTGATGAAAGTAGTAAAAATATCTGGATTTGATGGGCATCACAAACAGTATCTAATAAAGAAAGGAATAGTTTTAGTGAATTAGTTGGTGGAGTTGTTTAATGTGTGCCTGAGAGAGGGTAATGTGCTAGAGGACTGGAAGAGTGTGTGTACAGTTCCACTGTACAAAGAAAAATGGGAAAAATATGAATGTAATAACTTTAAAGGGATCAGCCTGTTAAGTGTTGCTGAAAAAGAACATGGAAGAGTATCCACTGAATGGGTTAGGTGGGGGACAGAGAGAGCAATTGGGGAACAGTGTGGGTTTAGGAAAGGAAGAAAGTACATGGATCAAATTTTCCTAATAAGCCAAGTATGTGAAAACTTTTGGGCTCAAGGGAAAGAACTGTGAATTTGTTCAGGGTATATCACAAAATTGACAAGAAGGCAAGGGGGGGATGCATTGTAGATTTTTTAAATAAGGGTAAATCTGTTGAGGGTAGTTAAAAGTTTGTACATGAGTAGTAGAGCTTATGATGGGAAAGAAACAGAATGAGTGGTTTGAGGTAAAGGTAAGCCTGAATCAAGTTTGTATAACATCACCCTGGTTGGTCAACATGTCCAAGGATGGGGTGGTACAGAGGGTAAATGCAAGGGTGATGGGGAGGGATTTGAAGATGGTAAGTGAAAATGAAAGGAAGTGGGAGGTAAGCTAGTTGTTTGTAGATAAAAATATGCCTTTGGCTGAGTTACAGGAGGATTTGAACAATCAGTGTCAGAGTTTAGGTTGGTATATAAGAGAAGAAAGCTGACAGAAAATGGAAGGGTAATTGTATCCATGATGCTGCATGGAGCAGAGACTTGAAATTAATGGGAGGCAGAAAGGAGGAACCAAAATATGTTTAAGACATATGGTAAGGTTGATAAGGATGGTTGGAGTGAGAAATGAGATGAGATGGAGAGTGGGATGGAAAGAGAGCTGGCATATAGGGTTGATCCAAGAATACTGGGACGATTTGTGTATATGGAAAGAATGAAGAAAGACTAGGAAAAAAAAGTGGAAATTTGAGGTGGAGGAAACTTGTGGGGAAAGCTGAGAGGGGGTTGGATGGATAGGATGAAGGGGGCCATAGATATAAGGAGAATGTCTGTTGGGCAAGGAAGGAAGAGAGCAAGAGGTAGGTATGAGTAGAGAGAGGTTATGAATAGATGATAAATTGATCCAACAGAGATTTTGTCTTGTCTGTTTTATAACTTCTGGAATGGTGTAGGAAGAGAGTCTCCATGTAATGAGGTATTGGGGTAATCCAGCTTCAGCTGTTGACTCTTGCTGTTGAGATATTGTATTTTACTGCTTCTGACCTAAGCAGTGGGTGAGGGACAGAGATGGCTTCAGCTGTCAGGCCCTCCTATGGTGTTGTGTCTTGCTACATTGCTTCTGACCTAGGAGGCAGGCAGAGGGCAGGGATAGGGATAGGTGGAGGGTGGGTGCATGCCATATCTGGCTACCTCATTTATAAGGGGGAAGAAGCCTGTTGATGTATATGTACATATGTATGTATGTATGTATGTATGTATATTTACTTAATTACACTTAACCCTCGATTTATTGAAAAATGCGTGCAGACCCTTGTCCAATACTGGATACCGTTAGGTTTCAGTGTGCACATACATATTAGATATGTAATAAAAAGCTACAGTACATATGTATAATGATGTACATTACATATAAAGAAGAAATTGAACTATTTCTTACCTTAAATCTAGTTCCTGCTATTTACATATGTATAGTATAGGACACACTTTTTTGTCCGCTAAATCGAAAGTCCGCAAATTTGAGGTCCGTTAAATCGAGGGTTGAGTGTACCTAATTGTAGTATACAGGAAAGGAGCAATGCACATTGGATCCTGTCTAAAATACCTAGATTCAAATTCATGTACACTTTCAACTTAATATATATCTTTGATTTTCAATTATCATATTTAGATTTGAACTCATGTATTGTTTGAGCTTGGGCTATATCACCTTCTATGCTATTCCACATATTTATACATCTATAATAAAATCTTTATTTCTTCACATCCTTTTGCCATGTGGTCTTTCTTAATTTACTTCCATGATCTCTTAAAGCCTTTCCATCTTTAATCAGGAGATCTTTTCTATCAATGCAATCTATCCCCTTTAGTGACCTAAACACTAATCATGTCACCTCTTTCTATTTGATCTTTCAAAGTTGGTAGACCCAATACTTTTAGTCTTTCCTAATATGTTCTATCTGCTAGGCTGGGGACCCGTTTGATTGCTGCCCTTTGTATTCTCTCAATCTTGTTTATATCCTTCACTCTGACATATATTCCAGTCTTGGACATATCAGGATTTTGATGAGTTCATCATCTCTTCATCCATATAATGGAATGCCACTTAAATCTTCTGCAGTAGTCCATATGTCTCTCCTACAATCCTGCTATGTCTGTCAGGTGACAGGTTGTCTTTTATCAACATTTCCAAGTCTTTCTCCTCTTTTGCTTTTATAATGTGTTTTTTTTTTCCCAAAGAGTAGTTTAAGGATGGCCTTTTGTCCCTATTGCCCCTTTCCATTGATTTGCATTTTTTGTTGTTGGACTTCATTTCCCATTTTCAGCTCCATGCAAAATCAGTATCTAGGTCTTTTTGCAATATTCCACCATCCTCATTTTTTTCATTCTTCTCATGATTTTTGCATCATTTGCAAACATGTTGGCATAGCTTGTTGTTCCTTCCATCATATCATTAACATACACAAGAAACATTATTGGTGCAAGCACTGAACCCTGTGGAACTCCACTTGTTACTGCTCTCCAGCTTGACATCTTGTCCTTTGCTATTGTCCTCATGTATCTTTCCTTCAAATATTCTTTAGTCCATTCTAATAGTTTCTCTAGTGAAAACCAACTTGAGGTGTTTGCTCATGACTTCAGCCATTTCTGTATTTTCTGTGTATTCTATGTTCCCTTGGCATAGTTTCACTATTTCCTCTTTGTTTTTTAGTTTACAATTCACATATCTATAGAAAAGCTTTGGCTGATCCTTACATTTTTCTATTATGTCTTTTCCATATTTTCTTGTTTCCTCCCTATGTATTTTTACATATCCATTCCTTTGATTGATATACATTTGCCACTTTCTAGGTTTTTTTGTCTTTTCTCCATCTTTTCCAAGCTTTATCTCTTCTATCTTTCACTTCACTGCACCTGTTAAACCAGCACTTAATATACATCTTTTCCATTTTTGTTTTAGGGCATATTTATCCACTCCCTCTTTATAGATTTCCATCAGAATCATCCATTTTTCTTCCACTTGTGTTTCTTCATTGTAGAATTTTTCCCAACTCGCTTTCCGAAATAAATTCCTAAGTTTCTCAAAGTCCATTTTACTATACATCAGTCTTCCTTTTCTGTATTTCTCATTTCTCTCTATATTTCTTCCTTTAGTTCTAACTCAAGTAATATGTGGTCACTCTTCCCAATTGGTGTCTTGCATTCACTTTTATTGACAATTTCAGGTTCTGACATAAATAATAAACCTAGTCTTAATAGTTCTTCATTATTTCTATGTCTAGTTTTTTCTTTACCCATTGTGTCATTGTATGTTCTATAGTCATGTCAAGTAATACATTTCCCTATAGATCCTCTCCATCTTTCACTGTCATCTCTTCCCAACATATTTCTTTGCAGTTAAAATCTCCCATAAGTACCACATTACCTCCATCCTTCAGCATCTCATTTAATGAAACTCTTGTATCTTCTAACATTTTAGAATAATCTCTAAGACCCTGCTTTGGGGGGCACATAAATCACTGCAAACTTTTTACTTTTCATGTCACTATCTTCAACTCTTATTGTGATCATTTCCACCCTGTTCTCTCCATTTGTAACTTTTGTCACATTTAAGTTTTTCTTAGCCAAGAACATGACTCCTCCACCCTGTTTCTCCTCTCTATTTCTAAGCCAGTGATTATATAATCCATGTCCAACACTAGTAATAGTGGATCCCTTATTTTTTATTTTATCTATTTATTTATTTATTTTTGTTTTATTTATTTATTTTTATTATCATTTTTTTTTCTTTGTATGAGTGTGTGTATTTACCTAGTTGTATCTTACAGGAAGGGGAGCTAAGCTGGTGGTGTCCTGCCTTTGTATCTTGCAGTGTCGAGTTTGCTCTTAAATTTATGTATGGTTTTTGCACCCACTACTGCTTTGTGTATTGTGGGTGTGTATTCAGCTACTTACCTAGTTGTATTATACAGGAAGGAAGCTATGCTTGTGGTGACTTGTCTTTGTATTTTTCAGCATCAAGTTTTTTCTTAAAATCTTGAATAGTGCATTTGTATTTACCTAGTTGTATTTTGCAGGAGAAGAGCTATGCTCATAGAGACCCGCAGTTGTATCTTTCCAAATCGAGTTCTTTCTTAGTCATGTATAGTTTTAGCACTCACTGTTTTCTCTTTCAATTTATTCCATGTATCTATCACTCTGTGTGGAAAGCTATTCTTTTTCAGATCTCTTCTGTAACTGTCCTTCTTAACCACTTCCATACGGTGATGCCTACGTAGGCGTCATGAGGAGCAAGTGGGTACGCGATAATGCCGACGTCGGAGTCTTGATTATAATTATTGTAGTCGTGCCTACGTAACCTCCATTCTCTCTAAACTGGCTTCATCATATTTTCTATGGTTATCAAAATTCCCGGGTGAAAGAGAACGAACGATTGAGCACTAACTTTATTTTTTATAGTGCGATTATTATGACGCAACATTGCACGTCGGGCAGCTAATGCTGTCAGACGTGCAATGTGCCCCGGAGTGAAGAGGTTAAGTTCCTTCTTGTGTCCTCTTGTATTTCTTCTGTCCCATTTAAGTAGATCATCCCTGTCAAGGATTTCCATCCCTTTCATAATTCTATAGATGTTTATCAAGTCGCCTCTTTCTCTTCTTTGCTCCAGAGTTAATAAGTTTAGTTTGTCCAATCTTTGTTTGTATGTCAACATGCTTTGTTAGTGCTCTTTGAATTCTTTCTAGTTTCTTTATGGTTTTTTTTGTTTTGTTTTTTGTGCTGGGTGTCACTAGTGACGTAGCATACTCTAATTTTGGTCTTATCAATGTAACCAGTATTTTCTTCACCATTTCCTTGTCCATGAAGTCAAAGGCCACTTTCATTGATCTTATTAAGTTGTAGGTTTCTCTAACTATTTTGTTTACATGTTTGTCTGGTGTCATGTCATTTGAAATGATTACTCCTAGGTCTCTTTCCGAGTTTACCTTTGTAACTTCATTTGTTCCAATTTTGTATTGACCAGATATTCTATTTTTGCTTTTTCCAAATTCCATTATACTACATTTTTTAATGTTGAAATTCACTTCATTCTTTTTACTCCAATTCCAGACTTTGTCCAGATCTCCCTGAAAAGATTTGCAATCTTCTTCGTTACTCACTCTCTTCAATAGTTTTGCATCATCTGCAAAGAAGTTTATATAGCATTCAATTCCTTCATCCATGTCGT
The DNA here is from genome assembly GCF_046742065.1 of Oratosquilla oratoria. NCBI lineage: Eukaryota > Metazoa > Arthropoda > Malacostraca > Stomatopoda > Squillidae > Oratosquilla > Oratosquilla oratoria. Next base: position 32,638,887 of record NC_134777.1, on the reverse strand, counting down.
TTATATAAATAGCAAACATTATCGGAGCCAACACAGAGCCTTGGGGTACTCCACTTATCATGTTTACCCATTTTGAGTTCTTTTCTCTAAGTATCACTCTCATTTTTCTTCCTTCCAAGAAGTTTTTCATCCATTCTAATAATTTTCCTTGTATTCCACCTATTATTTCAAGTTTTCTTAGTAGTTTTTTGTGTGGTACTTTGTCAAAAGCCTTTTGTAGGTCCAGGAAGGCACAATCTGCCCAGCCATCTCTTTCTTGTATTATGTCTAGCAATCTTGAGTAAAAGCATATTAAGTTTGTAGTACATGATCTTCCACTTCTAAATCCAAATTGGTTGGGGTTTAATATTTTGTTCTTTTCCAAGTGTTTAGTCCATTTATTTTTAATAACTCTTTCGCATATTTTTGCTATTGTGCTTGTAAGGGATACCGGTCTATAATTTGTTGGATTTTCTTTATTTCCTCCCTTATATATTGGTACAATATTAGCATTTTTCCAGTCTTGTGGTACTTTTCCTTCTTTGAGTGAGAAGTCAATTATCTTGTGTATTTTATCTGTGAGTTTGTCTATGCATTCTTTTAATATCCAGTTCGCTATTCTGTCTGGCCCATGCAACTGTTTTGACATCGAGTTTCCTTATTTGATCCCTGTATTTACCTAGTTCTATTTACCTAGTTGTAATATACGGGAAGGGAGCTATGCTCATGGTGACCCGTCTTTGTATCTCTCCGCATCTTATAATCTTGTATAGTGTTTGCACATACTGTTTCGTTGTCTAATTTGTGTGTATGTATATATGTATGTATATGTATATATATATATAAATATATATATATATACACACACTAAATACTGTATAGTCATTTAAAGATTACCTCAAACATGCAATGTTCAGGCATGATATAGGACCCATACAGTTGAATGTCCTGTGGAATGTTAGATTCAGCTGATCCAACATTGGTGAGGCCATCCTTGATGTAATACAGCAAGCACTCTGACATGGACGGGTCTTCATTTAGATTCACCAAATGAGGAGTCTGGAAATTAAAGGAATATAATCTTTAACATTCTCTTTACATATGAATGAAACTATGACCTAAAAGATATGATGGATTCCCAATCTACCATGGATTATCTTCCAAACCCTTAGTCTAATTCTTGAAGTTCACTAACTCCTGACATCTTCCTTAAAACTACATTTACTGGTAACTGCTTAGCCTTTAACAAGGAATGTAATACATTAATCATTAAATTGAAATTATAAACTAAATATATACTGACTGAACTATGAAAATATCCTTCTCATTCATTACTTCTTCTTTACTATAACTAGGTATGAAGCAGTCTTATGACCACTTGAAACAGATTCACCATACATTTGAACATTTTTGAGTGAAAACCACTTTACAAAATTGTTTAAACCATCTCTTGCATGTAGTGAATGGCTTTGGGTCAGTGTCTGCTTAACAACCTCAGTTTTCTGATTCTACAGCACAGTACAAGAGTGAAAGTTGAGATTTTTCTCATGAATGATGAATCCAATACCATAAATCTGCTATTTTTTTTGGTACTACTACACACACTAATGTTCATAATTTGCTTTATTTAGGCCTCATGTCTTCTGAAAAAGTTGAATTTTAAAAAGGCCATCAACAAGGTTTCACACAAAATACTAATATGAAAGTTAGAAAACACCAAAAGCCTCAAAAAGAGTACACCAACATGGGTAAGAGACTTTTTAAGTTACAGATATATAAGAACATGGCATGAGATAAGTGACTTATGTGGTACCACAGGGTTCAGTTCTGCCACCTGTAATATTTTTGCTGTATATGACATATGAATGGATAGGTAGCTATGCAAACCTATATGCAAAAGATGCTAAGAGCATGAAGAAAGTGAAAAATAAAGAGAACTGTAGACAACTACAGGAAGACCTAGATTGGATCTATGAGCGCAACCAGGAGTGGAAGATAAACTTAGGGGACTGTATAGGGATAGACACTGCTAGTACTGTAACCACAAAAAGGCAGAAAATGAGACTAATGTACATTGGGGACTTCCAATACTTTATGGATGGTAAGAGGAAAGCATGAAATGAATGCCAGAAAAAAGTACATAAAGAATTATTATGACTCCAAAGCACATGATAAAAAAAAAAATGCAATATATAACAGCTTACCTTTTTGGGTGAGAATATACCAACAGTGTTCCCATCTTCTTTAAGAGCCACTCCCATCTCTGCAAATACTGCTTCCCGCTGCATACGAATACTCTCTGTACGTTTTAGTTTTTCTTCCCATGTTTCATTGAGTTCTGTGAAAGAATGTGTAAAACATCATTTGGGAAAATTTCTTAAGCTTTATTAGTACGGTTGTGTGCCTCCAAATTGCAATTCCCTTCTTCCATCTCTCTCCTTCCTGTACAGTAAGTCCTCATTATACAGTACATATGCGTTCATAAAAACCTTACCGCAAATTGAAACTACCGTATACCGAACCCATTATAACATGTAATAATAGGATATGGCAGACATACTTTCTCCCTGCTATTTCCTCTTTAAAATATCTAGCGGATACCGTATCTGTGAATTTTTCTTACCGTAAATAGAATTGAGGGTAGTAATTACCAAATACCATAACTGTGAATTTACCAGATAAAGAATTACCATATAAGGAGGACTCACTGTAGTATCAATAACCAAATGGCAAGAATCAAACCTGCTATAAGTTTCTCATTGGCCTGCAACTGATCCACTGCAACTTCAGCAACTGTAGACACAGGGGAAGTGATCTGGGGAGGAGCATTGTTGTTCTCTTTGCCACTGCCGCTTTTTGGAATTACGTTGCTCAACTCCTGACCTGAGATGGTAATGCTTTATCAATACATTGCATGGGAAACAGAATGGACGAAAATTGAATGGCTGAACAAAGGTTTTGAAAAATATTATTAAGTGGCTGTTAATATTTTGAATGCTCAGGTTATAGGACAAGGAACTGGGTATCAATATGATAATATTGTATATATATCTTATCATGATGAGGTTAAAGTGCTGTGAGTTACATAGATGGGATTAAATGAAAGAAGTAAAAAGAGTAGCATAATAAATCACACAAGGCAGTCTGGTTTTTAAGATTTGTTCTGGGTGTAGATATATAGATATGGAAAGAATAAGTGAAGAAAGATTAGTAATAGAAGTGTGGAAGGCAGAGGTGGAGGGAGTGAACATGAACATGAGGAGGTGACCAAGGATGAGATGGATGGATGGGGTAAAAGGGGTGTTGAGAAAGAGAAGGATCTCTGTTGAGTAAGGAAGAGAAAAAAACAGAAGATAGAGGTGAGTGGAGAATGATTGTGTATGGATGATGCTATGATGCATGGAAGGGAGAAGATGGGGGATGGAAGTGTTAGGGAGTGGTTATGTGTGAATGATTTTTTGACACAGTCCGAAGGGATTTCTACCAATCTTCTTTTTTTTTCTGCATGAGAGAATGGAGTAGGGGGATTGCTGTTTAAATGAAGTGGCCTTGCTGTGGTTGTGCTCTGTCTTGCAGGGCAATAGGGGAGATGCAGGGATGACCCATCATCCAGGAGGAGCCAAGAAAAGAGAAAGGGAGGAGTTAATGAAATGGAGTGGAGTGGGTATGGATGAAATGGGTGGGAGTCAATTTATGCCTTTTGACTTTGGCTACCTCCCTTGTCAGGGGGAGCACATGGTATGTATATATATATATGTGTATATATATATATATATATATATATATATATATATATACAGTAGCGAGCATAAGTTAAGGGACAGTAAAACACTTTCTGAATAAATCTTTATTGTAACTTAAGTATTTAATCAAGAGACCTGTAAACTGACACAGATTTACATACACTTCTAGCATGAATTCTGATGAAGTTTTAAAGCAATATATAGACCGGTTAGTAGATAAGCAGAAGAATAGTACAACAGTTACATTTCCATGTAGTGCAAAAGTTAAGGGACACATAAAAAAATGCAACCAAAAACCTTGTTGATGTCAATTTAGCTCTTATTTGTAAGCATTTATAAGACTTTCTGCATCAAGCCAATTATAGCTTAAGCTTGTACATTATTGGAACGCCTTAAAATCCATCATGGCGCCTGCAAAACGTCAACAAGTGTCTGAAGCAGAGAGAAACCGCATTGTGTCTTTACACAAAGATGAATTATCACTTTCAGAGATTTCACGTGCAATAGGGAGATCTCGCAGTATTGTGCAACGCATTGTAGCTTGATTCAAACAGTCAGGAAACGTTATAACTTTGCCAAAGACCGGCAGACCTCGAAAAACCAATGCAAGAGAGGACAGAATGATGGTGAGACAGAGCATGCAGGACCGTTTTAAGACTGCAGCTGAAATTTCTCGCGAGATGGGTGAAACTTCCAGTGGCACAGTGTCTCGATTTACGGTTTCACGTCGACTGAAGCAAGCTGGTTTGTTGGCACGTGTCCCTGCTGAGAAGCCTTTGATCTCAAATAAAAATAAAAAACTACATCTTCAGTTTGCCCAAGAACATGTTTTATGGTCAGACGCACAGTGGGCTACAGTTCATTTCAGTGATGAATCCAAGTTTAATGTGATCGGGTCTGATGGAAAAAAAGTATGTCAGACGCAAATTAGGTGAAAGGTTGTCTCCAAAGTGCGTCAAAAAGACAGTGAAATTTGGAGGAGGTAGTGTGACGGTGTGGGGAGCCATTTCTGCTGCCGGGCCTGGACCGCTTGTTCGCCTGCATGGTACAGTAAATGCAGCTGTATACAAGGAGCTACTTCGACAGCATGCGCTACCAAGTTTACGAGCTGCAGCTGCACAACCACCCATTTTCATGCAAGATAATGCTCCTTGCCACAAAGCCAAGTCCGTTACGACATTCTTGAGGGACGAGGGGATATCAGTTATGAATTGGCCAGCCCAAAGCCCTGATCTTAATTCAATAGAAAATGTATAGAAGATCATTGGAGAACGTGTGCAAGCCAAAAATCCAGAAAAACAGGACAAACTATGGGAATATTTGGAAGAAGAGTGGAAAAAGTTGACTCCGGAGTTTTGTAGAACATTAATAGGTTCCTGTGGTAAACGATGCAATGAGGTTATTCAGAACAAGGGTATGTTCACCAATTATTGATACTCTTGATATTTTTTGATGGTGTCCCTTAACTTTTGCACTACATGGAAATGTAACTGTTATACTATTCTTCTACTTATTTACTAACCGGTCTATCTATTGCTTTGAAACTTCATCAGAATTCATACTAGAAGTGTATGTAAATCTGTGTCAGTTTACAGGTCTCTTGATTAAATACTTAAGTTACAAGAAAGATTTATTCAGAAAGTGTTTTACTGTCCCTTAACTTATGCTCGCTACTGTATATATATATATATATATATATATATATATATATATATATATATATATATATATATATATATATATATATATATATATATATATATATATATATACAAATATAAGTTTTTGGATTGCAGGACTGAGATAGGTAAAGGTGAGGTTGTGTTCCATAGTGCTTCCAGACATGTTTTTCTCCTTCAGACAATAACTGGCAACACACAATATCAACCAATAATGACAAAATTGTGATAATACAAAAAGTGCACTTACACTGTAAAATAAAACACAAAAAACATCAGTTGAAAGCATACAAGAGGGCAGTGCCTAACATATATATTCTTGGAATAACCTAAGAACAAAATTTGAAAACCAATGTAAAATATGTTAAGTGCCCATCCTCAACTCACATTTCAAATTCTCATTTGAAGTACAAAAGTTTTATGAACATCTTCAGCTTCAATTTACATTTCTTGTAAAGTGGTAATGTTAAACAAGGCCCCCTTTTTCACCATGTATAATGACTAAATACTTCATACTGTGTTGAATATGATAAAAAAAAATATATACACATGAATTATATAAATCAGAATCCATCATACCCAGAATGTTTGTTAGTGGATGCATACTGGATGAAATATTTTGCTGGATGCCTAATAGTTACTCTTGTGGCTTAGCCTAGTCCCTTTCTAGCCTAACTTTGATAAAATTAAAAAAATCACTAATGTTGCACAAGGATGTAGGCATGAATAATACATCAAATATATGGTAATATAAAAAAATCAAATAAGAAAAATTACCTGTATTCATTAAACAAAGACTGAATGTGTTACATATGAAACATTTCACTCTATATCCATACTGGAAAAATAAGGGAAGACTGTGATCCAATGGAATAAAAGCTATAAAAAATTCAAGGGAGAAAAAAATAATTAGATAAAAAAAATATATATGGGAATAGACAAGGGGCTGGGTACTGAAGAAATGTCCTACATGGCTCACCTACCCTACTGTAGATTCATACATACATTACAAAGGAAGTTTTCCTTTCTATAGAAACTAGTAAACAGTCATATAAAAAAAATAGCTCCATTAAACTACCATTGTCACAATCATGCACAGTACAAGAAAACTGGAGGAGACAAAAAGTATATGAAAAAAAAAAAATATATATATATATATATATATATATATATATATATATATATATATATATATATATATATATATATATATATATATATATATATATATATATATATATATATATATATATATATATATACACATTGTATAGACAATTTGGTTTCAGACCTAACATATTGTATGTTTCAAATCCCTTAAGCTTTTATGAAAGATTTATAGGTGTCCTGCAAGGATGAAATACATGGATGAACTACACACACCTTGAAAAAAAAAGATAAATTCCCATATATATGACTACCATGGAAATTGGGTAAATACTGAGGGCATCAAAGCCATTCTAATGAAATAGATGAGCAACTTCCTGGCATGAATGCAGATAAGAATATTAATCAGAGGATAACACTAAGGATGGAAGGTGAGAATTGAACTGCCACATAGAACAGCATAGGCATCAGTTATCTTGTTACTGTATCTACTTGCATTTATGCTTCTGAAACCAAATTTTTGCAAAGGAGGGAAACATATCAACTTCTACATGGATACAACTTTCACTGGGAAAAGAAGCACTATGTGAGATGAAGCCTTTATCAGAACTACTGTACAACATTTTCTTCATTACAGTTTTCTCAGGTACATTGGAACCTTGGATAATGAACTCCTTTCCATGACTCCATTCACTAACTGAATTGATTATAGAAAATTTGCAAAAGTACTACTGAGTCAGCTGGACTGTATCTACCTAAATATAGTACACAGGAAAGGAGCAACACTTGTTGGGTCTTGTCTCTTATTCTCTAATTTCTATATTATACCTAGCCTCAAATTCATGTACAGTTCCAACCTAATCTGTATCTTTGACTTCTAATTAATTATCATATTTATATTTGAAGTCATGTATTGTTTGAGCTTGGGCTATATCACTTCCTTAGC
>NC_134777.1:32606433-32626433 GCF_046742065.1 Oratosquilla oratoria | reverse complement strand
AGAATAGGCCTGGTCGAATCAAACTGCCCTAAATACAACCATCACACAGAAGGCACTGAGTACTTATTCCTAAACTGCCCAACATGCCCAATCACACTTATCTGTACCCCCTCTAAAGTCATAGAACACTTCATACTACAACTCTTCACACCACATAACTCCTTGCTGAATCACAACATGTTTTTAGACTAGTACACTCCACAAACATTCTTCTGATAAACCTTACACAAAGGGTTTTTGATGACATCAATTCAGATAAGCTCCCACACATAACACTTCTCAAAACATTAGACATCAGTAAAGCTTTCAATGCCATCCCGTCACAATCTCACAAACAAAATATACAACACATACACAATAATACCAAAAGATGGCTGCTCAATTATCTGGCAGGTAGAAATGCCTATGTGTCATATAATGGCCAATCATCACATGCCAGAAACTCTAAGAAAAGAGTACCACAGGGCTCAGTTCTATCCACCACACTCTTTAAATACATACCACACCTCTACATTAACAACACTCCCATACCACTACACCCATGATTCTTGGCATAACATATGAAACATCCATCTCATTCAAACAACACACCACAAACATGAAAACTAATAGCACACCTAGACTTAATGCACTTAAATCAATTGCAGGAACAACATTTGGATAAGATTAAGAAAATATTACTACAGTATACAAACTTCTCTTCCTCCACAACCACCAGGCACCAGCCTCCAGAAGCATATTCACTCATTGCTCCATCAACAAACTGAAAGATAATATATTGCTGTACGCTAGCCCCCCCTGATTTCCATCCCTCTGAATGCTCTCTCCCCAAATAGGACAGTCCACCTGGATAGACTGCAGTGCTGCCACCAGCCAACCCTTCTAAGCTACCAGAAGAGGCTGGACGACTACATCCCAGATAACTATCCAGGATGAAACACTTAACCCAATACTATACACATAATGGAAGACTGCATTGTACACAATCACACACACCAACAACACAATATACATTCTATAAAGGATTTGTGGGAAAACCCAGTTCCAGCCATGGCATTCCTCAGGGAGACAGGACTGCTCGCCCAGTCTAGGGTATGACAACAACAACAACTACTTCTGGAACATTCTAGGTGATATAACACAATCTAGGAACATAAATATCTTAAGCAATGTGTGACTGATGAAAAAAAAAAAACTCCATGACCATAGCCCTTTCCCTATAAATCAAAAACAGGGGTAAGTCCAAGGAAATATGTGGGTGCTCTTATTGCCCTAGGATCATCCCTAAGAATATATTATTGCTTTAGAAATAATTACCAACTGCACTAAAACGTCTCCAACTGAGCATCTACACATAGAAAACTAAAAACTGCCCTCAGAATAGCATAAGAGAATGATAGGCACACTATTCTATGCTAGAACCCTGGAACCCATCCACCCTTCACATTACATCAAAAGGGATGGCTGGGCAGACTGTGCCTTCCTGGACCTACAAAAGGCATTTGATTAGGTACCACACAGAAAATTGCTACATAAACTGGAAACAATAGGAGGCATACATGAAAAACTATTGAATTGGATGGAGGACTTCCTACATGGAAGAAAAATGAGAGTAGTACTCAGAGACAAATATTCAAAATAGGAAGAAATGAGTAGTGGAGTCCCACAGGGGTCAGTACTAGCTCCGATAATGTTTGCTATATATGTAAATGACATGGATGAAGGTACTGAAAGTTACATGAACTACTTTGTGAATGACACAAAGTTATTAAAGAGAATAAACTCCAAAATAGACTGTGAATCATTACAGAGTGATCTGAACAAAGTCTCAGAGTGGAGCAAGAGATGGGAGGTAGAATTCAACATCAAGAAGAGCAGTATAATTTAATTTGGGAAAAGCAAGAAGAGAGTATCACGACAGTATAAAATTGATGGAAAAGAACTAAAGAAAGTAAATTCTGAAAGGGACCTAGGAGTAATCATCAACAAAGACATGTCAGCAGATAAACATACAAATAAAATAGTTGGAGAAACATACAATTTGTTGAGATCAATAAAGGTGGCCTTTAAATATGGGTGAGAGATCTTTTGAAGGAAATATACATGAGGACAGCAGTAATTGATAAGATGGAAAACAGTAATGAGCAGAGTGCAAAAACTATGTAAGAATTTAAGATCAAACTGGATGCTGAAAGATACAAAAGTGGGTCCCTATGAGCATAGTTCTCTTCCCGTAAAATACAACTAGGTAAATATAAGGTTCAATGCTTGCACTAATAATGTTTCTTGTCTATGTCAGTGACATGATGGAAGGTACAAGCTATGCCAACATGTTTGCAGATGATGCAAAAATCATGAGAAAAGTGAAAAACAAGGAGGACTGTTAAGTATTGAAAAAAGATCTAGACACTTTTTTGCATAGAGCCAATAATAAAAAATTTCATTCAATATCAAAAACTCCAAAGTACTAGAAAAGGGCAATAGCCACAGAAGACCATCACGAAATTATTCCTGGGAAGTGAGCCCATTAAAAAGGTAAAAGAGACAAACAATTTGAGTGTTAATAAAAGACAACCTGTCACCTGACAGACATATCAACAGGATTGTGAGAGAGATGTATGGACTGCTGCAGCAGATTAAAGTGGCTTTTCACTCTATGGATGAAGAGATGATGAAAAACTTATTGAAACACTGATCCAAGACTGAAATATGTATTAGTGGTATGGTTTCCACACAGAGACTGAGAGAATACAAAAGGCAGCAACCAAACTGGTCCCCAGCCTGCCAGATAAACCATATGAAGAAAGACTAAAAGCACTGGCTCTACCAACTTGAAAGATCAAAGAGAAAGAGGTGATATGATTACAGTATTCAGGTCATTAAAAGGGACAGATTGCAATGACAGAAGAGATCTCTTGATTATGGATAGGAGGACTTTGAAGTGATCATGAGAACAAAATAAGAAAGACTACATGTCTAAACAATGTGCAGAAATACAGTTTTCCATATAGATGCATGAATATTTGGAATAGCTTAGAAGATGATATAGCCGATGTTAGAACAATACATGAATTCAAATCTGAATATAATTACTGAAAAATCAAGGATATAGTCTAAGTTGGAACTGTAGATTAATCTGAGAATAGGTATAATACATTACAGACTAGGAGATGGGACCCAATGAGCATTGATCCTTTCCTGTATAATACAATTAAGTATATCCATTATTTTATGCTGTCCAACACTCACCAACTCCACATATCTCTACAAAACACTTTCATTGTTGAGTGACCTATGGGCTAAACTAGTGGCTGTGACCAATTTTCTAGTGACCACAGTTTTCCTGTAGGAGAGAACCATAACATCAGATGGATGCATGGCACTCAAAAGGAATGCAAAAATTCCTTGGTGAAGTTCACAAAAAATACATTGGATTAAAATTTGCCAAATACTTGCTAGATGCCAAACAGGTTCTATAAACCATCCCATTCCATTGTAGTGTACCAGGAATACTACCAAGAAAACCAAAGAAAAGCATCTGGCTATGTTTAATTTGATCAGGATTCTCAATTTTGGCCTTACTTGTTGACCTACTGTATATGGTGAGGGGAGTGTAAGGGAGTTGCCCAATCCACAGCAAATCACTATGAATCTTAGGAAGATCCAAACTCAAACTAAGTTTTTTGCTTGCTTGTCTCCATCTCAGAAGGGAATTGAATTCTGATCCAATTCATTGGCATCTATGTACTCTACCCACTTAGCTTCCTTAACACGATGACTCACTTAACTTTGGTTCTTAGGCACATCACTATAGCTTAATATGATATACCTCTACACAAATATATCTCTGTTTATATTCTCTAACCACGCTGAATAAGACAGTTATTTATTCTGTGACAGACATCAAGAAATATGTAAAAGCTTTATAATAATTTCCTCCAAACCATATGTTTTATTGGCCTCTAATCATACTTGCAGGCTTAAAGTAGCTCCTTCAATATTCAGCATACTTAATAAAGAGCTTTTACTATTTTCCAGCACACAAGGAACTTGGCACTATTTTTCAAATGAAAGTACAAACTTTTATCTATGATGTCTAAGTGAACCTACCTAAATGATGACCTTAAGCTAGACTTCTGCTTCCTATCTATTGTGTTAAATCCATAAATCTAGTTCACTCAGTAATACATTAATCTTTTCACTGCATCTACAAAGATTGCCAACAGACATTTTATTCTGTTACAAGCAACCCCTCCCACAGTCAGTGTATTAAAACCAATATTAATCCTTTAACTCCAATCTGAGTACATACATATACCAAGGCTTTTTCTCCCTTACAAGGGAGGTAGCCAAAAAGGAAAAGGCATAAAAACATTTCCACCCATTTCATCCCTGAATACACTCCACATCCCTCCACCCTCCCTCTTATCTTAGCACCTCCTGGATGACGGGTCATCCCTGCACCTTGTCCACTGCCCTGGGTCAGAAGCAGTGTCGCAAGACACAGCACATCCACAGCAAGGCCGCTTCATTAAATCGGCGACCCCCCCTCTCCATCCCCCCATTGCATAAAAGGAGAAGACGGGGAGAAATCCCTTCGGGCTGCATCAAATTTTGCTCACACATACTACCTCACCCCCCATCCCCCCACCCATTCCACCTCATGCAATCACAATATCATCCATATACAACCATTCTCCATTCACCCCTGTCTTCTGTCCTCTCCCGTCCTTCCTCAACAGACATTCCCCTCTTCCCCAAAGCCCCTTTCACCCCATCCATCCACCTCATCCAAGGACGTCCCTTCATGTTCACTCCCTCCACATCTGCCTTCCATACCTCTTTTACTCGTCTTTCTTCACTCATTCTTTCCATGTGTCCAAACCATCCTAAAATTCTTTCATCAACCCTTTTTCCCAACTCCCTTTCCACCCCTGTTCTCCTCCTCACCTCCTCATTTCTCACTCTATCTAGCCTAGTAACCCCCATCATACTTCTCAGAGACCTCATCTCAAACACATTCAAACTCCTTCTCTCTTCTTCTCTTATGTTCCATGTTTTTGCCCCATACAGTGCTGTTGGCACAATCACTCCTTCATACAGTCTCCTCTTAGCATCCATTCCCAAATGTCTATTCCTCATTAGACTCTTTCATCCACCAAGGCATTTACTCGCTTCTCTCAATCTACATTCTACCTCCACCTTTACTCCACCTTTTCCTGCCACATTTGCACCCAAGTATCTAAAACTATCCACTTCCTCCAGTTGCTCTCCCTTAATGCTCACTTCCAGTCTACTGTCACTTTCACTCCTTGTACATCTCATCACCTTACTTTTACCCACATTTATCTTTAGCTTTCTTCTATCACATACTCTCCCAAACTCTGCCACCAACTTCCTCAATCCCTCCTCCAATCCTGCCACAAGCGCAGTGTCATCAGCAAACAACAGCTGGCTCACCTCCCACTTTTCTCCATTTTCTTTAACCATCTCCAATCCCTGACCCACTACCCTTGCATTTACCTCTCGCACCACCCCATCCATGTATAAGTTGAACAGCCAGGGTGACATAACGCATCCTTGACGAAGTCCCACCTTTACCTCGAACCACTCACTCTCTCCATTTCTAATCCTGACACAAGCTCTACTACTCTCATAAAAACTCTTGACAGCTCCCAAAAGCTTTCCTCTTATCCCGTAAATCTGCATAACCTCCCACAGTGCCTTTCTGTCTACCCTATCATAAGCCTTTTCCAGATCCATAAAAGCCCAAAAAAATCCTTCCCCTTTCCTATAGCTTTCTCACATATCTGTCTTACCACAAAGATCTGATCTACACAACCTCTACCCATCCTAAATCCACACTGTTCCTCACCAATTACTCCCTCTGTTCCTCTCCTAATCCTCTCAATCAAGATCCTCCCATAAGCCTTCCCAACTACACTTAACAAGCTAATCCCTCTGAAACTACTACATTCACATTTGTCCCCTTTTCCCTTGAAAAGAGGAACTATACAGGCACTCCTCCAGTCCTCCGGCACTCTACCCTCTCTCCAGCAAACATTAAATAACCTCACCAACCAGTCCACCATCACTGTACCTCCCTTTTTCAGACATTCTGCATGGCATCCATCCATACCAAGTGCCTTACCTGCTTTCATCATCTTAACAACTGCCTTCACCTCATCCTTCCTTATTTCTCCTCCATTCTCTTCACTCATCACTCTCATTTTCTTCGCAATTCCCACTACAGCTATCTTTCCCTCCCTATCCTCCTTCACATTTAGCAACTCCCTAAAATATTCTGCCCATCTTCCCCTTACTGCCTTCTCTTCCATTATCATCTCTCCATCTGCACCTTTTACCTTTTCTTCTCTACTTGATTCGCCTCCTCTTCCTCTCTTAATTTCTTTCCAAAACATCTTTTTATTACTTTCAAAATTTTCTGTCATACTCTTACCCCATTTCACATCTGCTCTCCTCTTTGCAACCTTTACCTTTTGCTTTACTTCTCTTTTCTTTTCTTTGTACCTCTCATATGACTCCCTCGTCCTATTTTGTAACCAATCTGTGAAAGCTCGCTTCTTCTCTTCTACAACCTTCTATGTTTCCTCATCCCACCATTCACTACCCTTTCTTCTATTTCCTCCTGTCCTTCTTGTTCCACACACCATCCTTGCACACTTTATGACTCCCTCCTTGAACCATCCCCATTCCTCCTCCACACTTAGCTCTACTCTATCCTTCACTCCCTCCCACTTCTCCTTCAGCTTCTTTTTGTACTCCTCCTCCTTTTCCTTTTCATTCAAAGGGTTCACTCTAAGAACCTCCCTACCTTTTGTCCCTTTCCTCTTTCTACATCTATCCTCCACTCTCAACTTACCTTCCACCAAAAAATGATCTGACATTCCCCCATCCTCTCCCCTTAGCACATGTGCATCCTTAACTCTTCCTATCATAGTCCTATTTACCACTACATAATCCATTAATGCTCTATCTACCACCCTTCCCTCCACCACTCTCTCCCATGTGTACTTATGCTTGACTTTCTTCCGAAACACTGTATTTGTTATCATCAACTCTCTTTCTAGACACATTTCCACCATCAACTCTCCACTACAATTCCTTCCTGGAACTCCACATTTCCCAACCACTCCATCGATTGGACCATTTCCTACCCTAGCATTAAGGTCTCCCAGTACTATTATATTGACATTTCTCCCTAAATCCTCTATGCACTCATTTAAATCTATCCAAAAGGCCTCCCTTTCTTCTACACTCTTCTCACTGCCAGGCCCATATGCACTTACAAAGACCCTCATCTCCTTTCCCAGTTTCACCTTCATCCACATTATCCTTGAGGAAACCTCCTTCCACTCCACTACACATTTACCTATCTCTTCACTTACTAAATCTGAGTAATCTGAGTAATATATGTTTATTCTGGCTACCAATAGGTAATTTGACTCAAAACAAATGAAACACCTTCCACTGGGGAAATACAATTATACCCATATAAATGTTTTTAATCATTTAAAAAATTGTGAAAAAGTCAGTGGTACTAATAAAAAGAAATTTGTTATTTCTTGAGGATGGTGAGACATATTCTGGGAAAATACCAGCCATATCCAACTTGAAGGCAGACATTAAGCTGCAATGGGTCATGCTATTACACTAAGAACTTTATTGATACTTGAATGGATAGATGATCTCAAAAGCCCATGTACTTAGTACTGAACAGCTTATATATGCAGTGAGGCAAATAAAAAGAGTATGTTATACAAAAATGTAATTAAATGATTACTACTAACAAATTGCTGTGACACATAAGAATCATATATGAAAATATAATTAATGAAATAAAAAATATACAAGCATGAGCTAAACACCCAAAGCATGGCGAGGTATCTGTTGATGATGCCAAACCTTCGCACATGTGATTGGGCTTCTATAAACATGATGTCACATGGCTGCTAGGCATGCTATTTTTCCACAATACCAACAGAAATAAGAGCAAACCTGCTGAAGGAGGGTGTGGCCAGTATCAACAGCAGTAAGGCAGCTGGCATTTTATATTTGTGCATCTTATTTAAAACGTCCTAACATCAAAGTTGGTATAGGATCTGTGCCACACTTGCACTTCATTGTACCATACCACCATGTGTTTCTAAAGTGTTAATGGTAAGGATGCCAAAAAGCATACCAGATGGAAAAGGGCAACTGCATGCGTTGTGGTCTCTACGTGAAAGACCACATACGCATGGTCAAGCACAACACAGAGATCTGCACTGCCTGACAAGATAATCATAATGCAGAAGGTATGACCTACCTTACTGCACCCTATGACTTAAAAAACTCTGGGGCAAACATTGCATAAGGACAAGCCATTACTACATGTGCAGGGACAATGAAAAGCCAAAAATCAATGGAGGGACTTCAGGTAGAGAATGCACATTGCTGGTGGTGCAGGTCTCTGCGTATGTGTGGTGTGCGAGCGAGGGCAGAAGGCGGGGCAGGCGAGGACTGACTACTTACTCTGCCCCAAGTCCGTTGGTCGGTTGCTGTCATTGTGGTAGGTGACTTTGCCTTCTTGGCCTGCAACATCACATTTGGCCGCGGGAGGGAGAAGAGTACCCACTGTTAACAAGCAGAGTTGCCTCTGCTTTGACTGCATTGAACTCCCCAGAATGTCAGAGTATCACTGGATTCATCTGACTCTTCTGCCCCCTGGCCACTGCCTCTTCCAGGCTATGAATCCTATTTACCAATTCCCTTAAGTTGCACTTAACATGAGCAATTTCTCTTCATGTAATTAGAAATCAGTATGATTTTTTTTTCTAAGTACATGTGCCAACAAGTTTCTGAGGCAGAAGAGATAAAAAATATATATATATAATACTTTTAATTCTATGTTCTTTTAGGTCTTGCTTCTTTCGCCAAATTCTGTAAGCCACTCCCAGTCCTATACTACTACAGGTCTTCTAAATCTGTAAAATATCTTAATCTGTAATTTATCTCTGCCCAACCCAATCACTTATTTTCTTCTTCAACGTTGTGTAACCTGCCTGTTGATGTATGTTGCCAATAATTTATAGCCTCAAAAAATGGACACTGGCTCTACCAGCAATGATTGCAAACGATGTTTAGCTATCTCCAATTTGTCACCATACTGATCTACGGTCTTGAGATTGGAAAGAAGAAATGGAAATAATGGGGAGAATTTGTTAAATAATTACCACACAAAGGCAGGAGATTTTTACAATATTTTTCTATGTTTCAAAGTTTGTCACTGTGGAGCACATCAACAGGTAGTTCCACTTCAAGGGTCTTACCACACTTGAAGTGGAGGAATATGGAAACAAAAGCAGCCCTTTCCATAGGGCGTTGTGCTTCAGGTATCACATTTGATCTAGCCACTCTACAGGTATTACACATACATTCAAGAGCCACAAAGAAAATACCCACTTGAAAACAGTTGGACTTGCTTTTTGCCTAACTCTATGTAAATACTTCCAGATGTGCCTGCATCCTTTTGTCTTACCAAGACATTTAATCCATTTCATCATCCAGTTACTTCCAAAATTTCCTGAACACTAACCTTCCTGAACTTCAATGCCTTCCTGTTTAAGCAGCTCACGCAGTCTCTGAATTTCTTCCTTAAGCTCACGTATAAGTTTAGCATTGGCATCTTCATTGACTACAGCATTGCATCTGATTGCCTTGGCACGATCAGCATATCTAAAGGAATGATATGAAGAGGAAAACAAAGATTATGCTAACAATATACAATCAATTAAATGCTTTCACACTATGACATGAGCATTAAAAATGTTTGTACATTTGACCATCTTGTCTTTAAATTTGCTTAATTAATTTTTGCAAAGATATAGCCCATTAAGATATCAAAATATTTATTTATCATAAGAAGTATTTCAGTATCAACAAATAGAGAAGAATATATATCCAACACTTTATGAGAAGGGCAGAAAACCTGAAGTTACACCATTGGTGTCCAGTGGTTGTGAGAATGGGTAAGTACTATGCACCTAGAATTCCATTAATGAAGTAAATCTTAGGAACAAAAAATACCTATAATACTGAGCGAACTAAAACATCTCAGTATGAGGGTGACAGTGCTATTAAAAATATTATGCCCAAGTTCAAGTGAGATCAATGCTGGGAGGTAATAATTATTACTGGTCAGGCCAAGCCAATGGAAAGCTCCTGAAATGTACTGTTACTGACATTTTAAACTCTAGTTCATTTGGCTGTCATAGTAAATCTGACCAATAAACATTTAATGCATGTGAAGAGGAGGTACACCTTAGGCTACATCTCACAAATGCAATAAACATTCTGACCAAGATAAATCATTTTGAAGAGAAACATTCTAGGCGAAGTCCAATTTGTTGGTAGGAAGTGTACCCTGAAGTAATAACCTGGTGTACTGGGTAACTTCAATGCCTCCAGAGATAATGACAGAGCTGGTTACATGGTATGTGTCAACCTGTGTGACTCTGAAACTGCAAATGGCAATAGCTAAATATCCTGGGGCTTTCCAATCAACCTGTTACTTTGGTTCCATTTTGAAGAAGACTCGTGGTTCCTTGGAAACTGGCCATGGCCTGTGGTTCATTCCATAAGTCACCCAATAAAGAGTTATTTAACAAATCAAACATAAACAACTTACAAACAGTACAGAATGGAACACAGAGTAATAACAGGATGCATCAAAACCATCCCTATAGGACATCTGCCCTTAGAAACCAAAATCATTCTGGGTGAATATCATATGAAAATGACAGGAACACAATTCTATGCTATAATCTTATATGAAAAAATATATATACAACCACTCCTCATTTAACGACGACAATTGGGACCAGCGTCGCCGTCGTTAACCGAATTGGTCATTAAGCGAAAGTGTATACATATAGGTACATGTACAATGTCCAGCAATACATGTATTTACCTAGTTGTATTTACCTAGTTGTATTTTGCGGGAAGGGGAGCTATGCTCGTGTTGTCCCGCCTTTGTATCTTGCAGTGTCTAGTTTGTTTTTAAACTCATGAATGGTTTTTGCGCATACTATTTCATTGTCCAGTTTGTTCCAAGTGTCCAAAACTCTATGAGGAAAACTGTTTTTCTTCAGTTCTCTTCTATAGCTATGTTTTTTTATTTTCTTTCCATGTCCTCTTGTGTTTCTTTTGTCCCAGTTAAGTAAGTTCTCACTATCGAGTACCTCTGTGCCTTTCATGATTCTGTAGATGGTCAATAGGTCACCTCTCTCTCTCCTTTGCTCCAGTGTCGGTAACTCCAGTTTAGCCAATCTCTCTTTGTATGATAGGTTTGCAAGTGCAGGTGCCATTTTTGTAGCTGCTCTTTGGATTCTTTCTATTTTCTTTATATTCTTTTTGGTACTGGGGGACCACAATGTCGCTGCATACTCTAATCTAGGCCTTATCAATGTAACCAATATTTTTTTCATCATGTCTTCGTCCAAGTATGTAAACGCCACTTTTATTGATCTTAGCAAATTGTAAGTCTCCCCGACAATTTTGTTAATCTGTATATCATAGGACAAGTCGTTCGTGATAATTACTCCCAAATCTTTTTCGGATCCTACTTTCTTTACTTCTTTGGTTCCAATTGTATATTTTCCTGATATTCTGTTTTTGCTTTTTCCAAACTCCATTATGCTACACTTCTTAGTATTAAAGTCCACTTCCCATTTCTGACTCCAGTTCCATACCCTATTTAGGTCTTCTTGCAGTGCTTCACAGTCCTCATCAGTTTCTATTTTCCTTAGCAGTTTGGCGTCATCGGCAAAGAAGCTCATGTAGCAGTTCACGTCCTCATCCATGTCATTCATATAGATAGCAAACATTATTGGTGCCAGCACAGATCCTTGCGGTACTCCACTGATCACCTCTTTCCAGTCTGAATATTTTTCTCTGAGCACTACTCTCATCTTTCTACCAGTCAGAAAGTCCTCTATCCATTTTAGTAGGTTTCCCTGTATTCCTCCTATGGGTTCCAGTTTTTTTAGTAGTTTTCTGTGTGGTACTTTGTCAAAGGCTTTTTGCAAGTCTAGGAATGCACAATCAGCCCATCCATTTCTTTCTTGCACTATGTCTATTAGTCTTGAGTAAAAGCATATTAAGTTTGTGGAGCATGATCTTCCTTGTCTGAATCCGAATTGTCTTGGGTTTAATATGTCATTGTCTTCCAGATGTTTTACCCATCTATTCTTGATTATTTTCTCACAAATTTTGGCAATGGTGCTTGTTAGTGATACTGGCCTATAGTTGGTGGGTTCTTCTTTGTTTCCTCCTTTGTGTATTGGTACAATGTTAGCGTTTTTCCAGTCCTCGGGTATCTTTCCTTCTTTGAGTGAGCTGTTTATTAAGATGTGTATTTTGTCTGTTAGTTCTTCTTTGCACTCCTTTAGAATCCAATTTGCAATACCGTCCGGGCCATGTGATTTTCTGACATCCAGCCTTGATAAATGTTCTGATATTTCCTTTAGTGATGCTGTAAACTCCTTCATGAGGGGAGATTTCTTGTTTTTGTCTATGTCACAATTCGGTATTTTCTCTCTGGTGAAAACAGATTTAAAGTGATTGTTCATGACTTCGGCCATCTCTAAATCTTCTGTGTATTCTATGTTTCCTTGGCATAGTTTCACCAATTCCTGTTTGTTTTTAAGTTTACCATTCACATACCGATAGAATAGTTTGGGTTGCTCTTTGCATTTGTCTATAATATCCTTCTCATGGTTCCTTTTCTCCTCTCTTCTCACATTAACATACTCATTTCTATAGTTAACATAAATTTGCCATTTGCTTTGTTTTTTGTCTTTTCTCCACTTTTTCCAAGCTTTGTCCCTTCTGTCTTTTGCCTCACTGCATCTTTTGTTGAACCAACATTTAATGTACTCTCTCTCTCGCTTTTGTCTTGGTACATGCCTGTTTACCCCTTCATTGTAGTTTTCCATCAATATATTCCATTTCTCTTCTACTGCTGTTTCTTCCCTGTAAAATATTTCCCAGTTTGCATTCCGGAAGAATGTCTTTAGTTTTGTAAAGTCTGTTTTGTTGTACCTCAGTCTTCCTTTCCTATGCTTTTCGTTCCTCTCTATGTCTATTTCTTCCTTTAGTATAGTTTCGATGAGTACATGGTCACTCTTTCCAATTGGTGTCTCATACTGGACTTTATGCACTATTTCAGGCTCTGTTGTAAATATTAGATCTAGTTTCGATGGCTCTTCATTATTTCTGTACCTTGTGTTTTCATGGACCCATTGGGTCATTGTGTACTCCATGGTCATATCTAGCAGTACATTGCCCCACGAGTCATCTCCTCCTTGCACTGTCATGCTGTCCCAACAAATTTCTTTGCAATTGAAGTCCCCCATAACTACCAGATTACCCTTACCCATTAGTATCTCATTGAGTGATTTTCTTGTGTCATCTAGCATTTTTTTATGTTCAATTTCTTTCCAAGCGCTTGTTTTTGGAGGCACATAAGTCACCACAAACTTTCTACTTTTCATATTCTTGCCTTCGACTTTTATCATGATCAATTCAGCATTACCTTTGCCCTCTGCAATTTTTGTCACCTTTAGGTCTTTCTTGGCCAAGAACATGATTCCCCCTCCCTGTTTCTTGTCCCTGTTTTTTATCCAGTAGTTGTATAAACCTTGTCCGATAACAGTGGATGGTATTTCACCTCTTAGTTTAGTCTCTACAATTCCCATTATGTCTGGTTTTGCTTCTAACAGATAATCATTGAGTTCGTTCAGTCCCGAAATTAGTCCGTCAATGTTGGTATAGGCCACTTTTAATTTTCTTCCTTCTCCCTGGTTTCTTCTTCCCTTGTTTTGTTCGTTTTGAAGCGCCATTGTCTTAATCTCAAGTCTATTACTCTCCACTGGAATTCTTTGCATTCTGTCTCCGATCTTTTCAAGTTTTTTTCCTTTGCTTCTTCTCTTAGCGCCCTTTCTTTTTCTAATTCCTCAGTACTCATTTCTCTTTTTATCCATATCTTATTGTATTTTTCACTCTTTGCCAAGTTACCTACTTTTTCAAATATGTCTTCTACTACCACTTGTGACCTTAGTTTTATCTTTAGAGGTCGATTCCTATCCTTAGTATAGCGACCAATTCTGTAAGTCTCTTCTAAGTCTGAGCCTGAATCACTATCTCCCCCCTGAATTTCATTAAGGATTTCTACTGCTGTCTCTTTTTCTTCTTTTTCTCTCATGTACCTCGCCAATCCTTGTTTTTCTTTAAGCCCATAAACCACAATACATTTCTTCCTATCTACTGTGTCCCTGACCCAATTTGCTTTTTCGTTAATCACTTGAATGATTGTGTCTTTTGCATTATCTTGCATTTGCTGCTTGACTATTTCTTTGAAAGCAATTTCTTTATTTTCAATATTTTCTTTCCACTTTTTAATTTCCTGGATACTGTCCCCACCTAAGTTTTCTTCGATCTTTTGTGTCAATTCTTGGAATTTGTTGTTCACTTCTTGCTTTAGATTTTCGCTATTATTATCATTAGTTTTCTTCTTTTCATTTTCATTCTTCAGTTCATTTATGTCTCTTTTCATTTCTTTAATTTCGTTTGTAAGATCCAAGTTAGCTTTTTTCAGGTCAGAAATTTCGTGGTTAGTCTTAGATAAACAATCAATTAAACCAATTACCTCTTTTCTTAAGTCCATGATTTCATTTTCCCACCGAGTCCTATTTTTGCTCATCTCTCTCTCTATCTCTAATAATCTACTTAAGTTCTTTCTTTCGTACTTACCAAACCCTAAGAATTCATTGTCGTAACACGCGGCGCTTTGTTTATTGTTTACATCGCGTTTCAGTGGATTGCCTCCAGATGGCTCTGATTCGCAACTGGCTTTCGAGTCGTTTTCATTCATTTTTGCTAATTTCGAGTTAACACAATTAACTAGCACTGCATAGATACCATTTCGGGCACTCACGTTCACTCCCACCCCTACAGTACAAACCAGGTATCTTTATTTTCGTGTATTTTTCCTCTTTTATACAGTGGTTAGGTTCCTGAAATTACCGTGTATGACCAAATCTGCGTATGCTGACATTCCATATTAAATACCGGGGTATTTTTTTAGTTTCGACCATGGGCGCAATATAGCAATAGAAAATTAATTATTAATTTTGTAAATTAAAATGTATCAACGTAATATCCAATTTTGTGGGCGGAAATGAAAATAAAAAATACCTTGCTACAAGCAAATATGCTAATGAACGAAGTCGGTAGCATAGGATCGGGACGCCATCTTGTCGTCTGTCAATTGACGGCCTCGGTACTTCCGACAGTACCTTGCCAGGTATATTTTCTTGAAGGAATGTTATGGAGCGGAGATACATGCATTCCTTCAAGCTGCAAGAATTTTGTATACCCCGCAAGCTGAGAGAGTGGTTGAAAAGCCCGCCAACGTCTCTCACAACGACGACAACGAGGACGATCTGGATGACATTTAATTTGCAGGTAATGATTTATTCAACACAGATTAGGTTAGGTTAGTTTAGTTTAGGTTAGACGAATTTATCATCCTTTCATTTCTTCGATGTCAGCATCTATCATAACAAACATAGCGTACCATTCGTCCGACATGACTTCGTTACTTATGAAATCTGTTTTAGTACCTTTTTTGTTTTTTTATTTCCGCTCACAAAATTGTATATTACGTTGATACATTATAATGTACAAAATTAATAATTAATTTTCTATTGCTATATTGCACCCATGGTCAAAACTAAAAATCTACCAATACCAGTATATACTGTACCCCAGGTAGTTTTTGCAGCTTGCAGGATGGTAATATAGACCTAAGCTTCAGAATACTTTACCTCACAGCTAATATCCACCGTACAAGTTCATTTATAACATCATACAAATTTGCCTCAGCCAACTTATCATACACGACGTCGTAACTTTGGGAGATTTACGTTAAATGAATATTGGTCTGTCATAAAGCCCGTCGTTACTCTGTGTTGTCGTTAACTGAGTAGGTCATTAAACGAGGAGTGGTTGTATAAATAAAAAAGAAAGACTACCAAACTCAATACAACAACCCCCTAGATATACACTCCACAGAACAAGCACTCCCCACACGACAAGAAACACACTGGCATAAATGCATTCATAACATCTGTCATAAAGACAATACATACATATACATACATATAACAAAGGCTTTTTCAACTTACTATGGAAGTAGCAATCAAACAAAGGCATAAAATGCACTCCCACCCATTCCATCCCCACATACTCCACTCCTATCCACCCCCCTCCCTCCCTCCCTCTTATCTCTGCTCCTCCTGGATGACAGGTCATCCCTGCATATTGCCCACTGCCTGGGTCAGAAGCAATGTTGCAAGACACAGCACATCCACAGCAATAGCAACACAAAATATGCCTGCCCACAAATTCAAACTGCCCCAGATGCAACCACCACATAAAAGACAAAGAACAGTTCATACTACTATGCCCCACACAAACAATACACAACTAACACAATATCTCTTCTCTAAGAGATTTATGGTCTTGACAGGAGGCTGTAGTCAGTTTCCAGGATGCCACAGGCTTCCATAAGAGAGATTCAGAGCACTGGATTGACTGAATATCCTTTCACTCATTCACAATCTTCCTCCATTCATACCTATCTTTTGAATTCTCAATACACTGCTTCACAAACAATCCTTACACCTCCAAGGCCCCCCTTGACCACATCTATCCACCTCACTCTTGGTCTCCCTGTCAAGTTCCTTCCATCCATGAAGAAGCATTTTAACAAAGTACTCTGATTCTTCTTTTGGGATTAATCACCAAAAATAAAACCTAATAGTAAGGAAATACTGATGCAGCCATTTTGATACTAACAGTTTTGAAAACTATTATCTTATTATTTACATAAATGTATATTTTCTGGAGACTGGAACAGGGCCCTCACATGATGGGGGGTGAATATGCCCTGGGGCAGTACATTTGGGGGGGGGGCACTTCTAGTTTGGACATGCCACCCACAAGGCTGACAAAATAATTATAATAAAAAAAAAAAAAGTCAAAGGAGTCCTGAATATTTTACCACAATATACAAATTTTACATTAAAATCAATAGAATATGAAATATCTTCCCTTATCCTTTCTGCAACAGGGACATTAAATAACATTTTTAAAATCTGTTTAATTATTTTGCAAGCCAATAGCTATAATAGGCAGTAAGGAATGGTGAAAATGGGAAGTGGTGATGGGGGAAAGGGGGAGACATCACTGAGAACTTTGCCCCAGAGTGGCACTTAGGCCTGTAAGGGCTCTATACTGGTAAAATGTAAGTAATCTATAGGAACATGAAGAACACATATTTTAGGAATATCTTAAGAGTTTACCTGAGAGTGGATAAAGTTTCATCATAATTGATATCAGCAGGAGAGATGGCAGCCACCATAGCAGTCTTACTGTTGCCACCTAAGTTCTCTCTTAGAAGCCAAGTAAGTACCGAGTCTCGGTATGGAATAAATTCTGCCTTCTTCTTCTTACTGGGTTTCCCAGACTGTAGGTAGAAGTCCACAAGAGAGAATATTAACACTATATTCATCACTACTAATATATATATATATATATATATATATCTATATATATTATATATATATATATATATATATATATATATAGATATATAGATATATATATATATATATATATATATATATATATATATATATATTATACATATACATATATATCTTTCCATAAAATACAACTAGGTAAATACATAGCTGTAAAAAAGGAAGGCAACTTTAAATATGCATATATATAAGCAACTTTTGTGAATTACATATTTCAAGTAATGTTCACATGAAATTAACTGAAAAATTAGTCATTCACTTACAACTTCAGCTAGTGCAGAGATAACTTTGCCAAGTGTAGTGAGGGATTTATTGATATTAGCTCCCTCCTTAAGCCGAGTACCCTTAGCTCCTGTTGAATCAGCACGCTCAGACCCAGCTAAATCCACTAAGGAAATCTGAATACAACAAAGATAATATAGTATCAAATAACAAAGACAAAAACCAAGAGGGTATATATTCAACCTTTAAATAAGAATAAAATAGATCCTTATCCATGGTTAACTGGGCTATGATTTTATATTGTACTTGCTGAATAATATCTACCTAACTATAATGTGCACAAAGGGAACTATGCTCATGAGGTTCCATCTCTTTGTCTTTACTGATCAAACTTAGCTTTAAATTCATTTATGGTTTCAGACTGAACTATATCCTCTTTTAAGTTGTTCTACAAGTTGATGAATTTGCATGAAAAACTATTTCTTGATATCTTTCAAACATGCAGTCTTTTTTCAAGTTTTTCCTATAACCTTGAGACACTCTTTGTCCAAAAGCTTGAGATCTTCTCTGTCACCTCTATCTGCTCCTTTTATTGATTTCAACACCATATTCATATCATCTCTCTCTTCTTCCTTTTAATGACAGCAGACTCTGTATTTCTAATTTTCCTTTATATGGCTTCTCTGCTTGGGTCCAATTTGGTTACGGCTCTTTATTTTCTCTAGACCTTGTTTATAGCTTTTCTTCTGTGGGGAGCCTCACCATTGTTGCAGATTTTAATCTTGGTCAAATTATGCTCTCAATTTTTCCTTCTTATAATTTCTCAGTTTATGTATTGAAATACCACTCTCATGCTCACAAACAGTTAATATGTCTTACAATCTTGCTGACATGCTTGTCAGATGACATGTTACTCATTAGCAAAGCTCAGAAGCTTCTCCTTTTTTGCCCATAAATCACTAACAGTCTCTTTGCAATTTTGCTAATTTTCAATACTTTCCATACATTTTTTGGCACTGAAGTTCATTTTCCACAACTTGCTCCAGTCATGTATCTTTCTAGGCCATTCTTATAACAATTTACAATTTTTTATTCACCTTGTGATCTTTGCATCATCTTCAAACACATAAGTGCAGCTTGTTATTCTTTGCATCATGTCATTTCTGTAAATGAAGAACGTAACAGATGCCAATGCTGTCCCCTTCACTAGTTTCTTCCCTCCAACCTGACATCTTATATTTAACTACTGTTTTTATATGTTGGTCCTACAAGAAATATCATCCATACCTTGAGATTTCTTTTAATTCCTCCAATATGCTCCAACTTCCATATTAGTTGCCTTTGAGTTAACTTATAAAAGGCTTTCTCCAGATACAAATACACAAACTTCACTCAGCTCTCTTGAAGCATATCAATCATTTTTGAGTAAAAACCATGATATCTTCAACTTCTTAAATTGAATTGTCTATCAAAATGTTTCTCTTTTTAATACATCTGACAAACATGCCATTCATAATCTTTTCACACAATTCAGTTATATTGGCCAAAGACACTGATCTGTAATTAAGGGTTTTCTCCTTCTTCCTTAATAATCTCATATTACACAAGCCTTTTTCCAATTCCAGAGCATTATTCCTTCTATGTTATATATCTTGTCTACTAGTTATTCTGTGTAGTTGGGCCATTGAGCTTTCCTCACATCTAATCATTCAAACATTATATTCTTCCTTCACTTCCACTACTACTAATACTATTACCACTACTATCACTGCTACTGCTATTAGTACTACAACCATTACTACTACTACTATTACTGTTACTACTACTATGACTACTACTATTATTATGCATTTTTTTCTTTCTTTTTCTTTTTAATCAAATGTATATTATGGACATACCTTTGACACACGCTCAGTTTCCAGGCCTGTAGTCTTGTCTGTTCTCTTTTGGGTGAGGACCATTGTGAAGACTGCATGAGATCGTGATGATGTTTCATTCATATTTGTAGCTGCCACCGTTCTGTGATAAAATTTAAAAGGTGTTACAAGGATTGATAGAGTGAAAAATGTGGAGGTGAGGCAAAGAATGCAGGCATGGGCAAACCTGGCA